>NW_027069820.1:499958-538374 GCF_002906115.3 Quercus suber
CTACTATATAGAGGTAGTTTGCTCTTTAGCCATACTCGACTACCTTATGCGTCTTCGATATCACTGACTTTCTCACTGTTCAATATGTGAACATGGAGGGCGACTTGATATCAACTAAACCAGCATAGCCAGAAATGTTCAAAATATGACATATAATTGAAGAGGCAAGAGGTGACATTAGAAGTTTTTCAAAAGAAAACAAATAGCTCATGTGTGGCTAAGTCTGGAAACAAAGCTGGGCATAGGCTAGCTAGATTTGCTAAACACTAGTTTGTGTTTGGATGGAACAGGCCCCAGGTTTCTTGGAGCAACAAATCAATGTTGATGCTTCACAAATTGATCAATGAAATCACTATTTTTTTTTCATAAAAAAGAAAGGATGAAAGTTCTGAATAAGGACATTAAATCATTATCCTGTTCGGCACAATAATTGCAACTCCCATTACAAAAAAGAAGGAAAGAAAAGGCTAAATACAACCAGTTCACGAGCAACTCCATATTAGCATCCCTTGGGACTCTCTTCAAGTTTTAGAGGCAGGTGTACGAACTCAGTATGGATTAAGTTTCTTACATTATAGAGTATGGACAATGTAAATGACACACAGTATGTCCAGATGAATTGTTGCTTCTAGGACTCCGGTGCTGGGGTAGCTGATTCCCGATTTTGTGATGGCTTTATCTAACTTCCTGATCTAGCTAAAGTTTTTTACAAAGTCTAAATGGAATTCCGTGAGAGATATTCTCACGGGTGCATTTTGGCATGCCTACATGGTACCTCTATAGTATATTCTTTCATTGCTTAGCTGATTGATTGGGTGTCAACTCAAGACATTTCCTTGGAGAGCCGTGGTGCAATTTAAAAAGGCCTTGTGTACCATACACAGAATTGAAAGCAATTTAAATGGTACACGAATTCAGACATGAAAAGGTACAACTTTAATGAGAAATACTTTGCTATCACAAACAAGAACTGTCAAATTTCTTAACATATATGCTAATCTAGTATAACTTTTCATTTTTTAAGTTTTAGAATGAATATAATTGCAATGTCAAAATATGTGATAAGCTGATAACAGCACCATGATAATCCAGATACATAAAATTTCTCTACTGTACAAAGATAACTCGATACAAATATTTTTTTTCTTTCAATCAACAAGAAGCTTGAAAAACAGTTTGCACAAAACATTATATATTTGAAAATCCTCTCAGTTCTGATTACTATACAATGACTTTTTACCAGAACAAGTGAAGGATATGAGGCTCTTAAGCAGGTTAAACCAACACCTTCCTGATGCATACCCTACTCACTTATCTGCATTGATTCCAAAGATCCGGACCTTGTGCATATTAGGGAACTTGGCAACAACCAGCACAATCGCCGCAAGAGTATTGAGGAAGAGCATAGGATGCTGGTAGTCAGTCGTGTGTGAGGCTATCAAGTACCTGTCTCAACACAGAAAAGAGAATCAAAGTGAATCTAGTGCAGGTTTCAGTAACAAGATCCAAGTAATTAGCATGAGTATGTCCAAACCATGCATGTGTTTCAACTGTGAGGGCCTCCAAAACCAAGACAAGTAAAAATTGCAGATTAAAGCACAATGCTAGATAAAAACATGCCACAAGGTATCTATATCCTAGTTAAACAGCCTTTTTTTTATTGGGAATTATATGAGTCTTGAACTTACAAACTCACCCTCCATCTTGCCCTTACAAGGAGAGGAGGTGCCATTTGAGCTAGCGCTCATTGGCATCTATAATTAAACAACCTTAAACAAAACATGGACTCCTACTATCAGCAAGAACAATTTTTGGACTCCATTGCAATCTAAACTCCAACACGCACATTTTGTTTTTCATTTTTTCTTGCCTTGATGCAAACTAGGGAAAATATTTCAGAACACTGGAAGTTATGTAAGGTTCCACTTATCTTAATAGACATTTCATTTGTGAAACTGATGTCAGTGAGGTTTTCAATGAGCCTCTTGCAACTTGTGTACTCCAGACTCTATTACAGGATACTATTGCATGACAAGATATGATTAAATTGGGCCAATATTTCTATACATAGGCTACTATAGTTATTATTGAGTAAGTATTAATTGTTTTGGGTTAGAAAGTTTTTGATTCAGCTTTTAATCAAGTTTTACTAAAACATGAGTAGTTTGGCAATTTCCAGATTTTCTGGAATATGCTGTAGTGGGCTTGTAGGGAGCTGCCGTTGGTATTGGAAACATGTTCATTCTCTGATGCATTGGGTTTTCACTCCGCCCATGAGTCTTATTTTATGTTTTGAGCCATTTTTCTATTTGGTTTAGAAGATCTTAATTACTTTTTATTTATTATTAAAAGTACTAGTCTTTCTATATAAAAAGAATATTTAGGAGTCCAGTAGAAGTAGTATTGGCAATAGCATATAAAAGAGTTTTTATGTATTCAATAAAAGATAGAAACAAAGAGACTGAATTCAGTAAAATTCCAGCAGGTTATTTTAAACTTTGAGGACATGGTTGCCTTCTCTTTCCTAGGTGTGATTGCCTATGGTTTATCTTTATTTGTTTCTTGTTCTATTCACTGTTTTGACACCAAACAACCATCAATTCATTCAGATCCAAATATATGTATATTTTTTATTATTATTATTACTTAACCCTACCTAAACCCTGAGCATCAAACTCTATTCAAGAATTCTTCAAGATCTCATAAAAGATCGTCAAGAGTTTATATCAGAATTGGTATCAGAGCCCATTACGGCTTCTGTCCTGCATCAACAATAATAAATACTAGCATAAAAATGTTTTGGTGCTTAGGGCAATGGTAAACAGGCCAAAAAAAAAAAAACTCAAACAGGAAGGTCATTGTACAATTAGATAAATATAGCTAAAACTCCTGAACTTTCCTTAGAAATGATTTGCAACAAGAGGAAATTATAAATTTTAATTTATAAAGGATAAATTGTTCTCTAATTATCTCCTGTGTAGTTTGTACAGAGTACAATGCAGACATGGGATTACTTAAGAATATTGAAGACAGATGGATGGTCAATAAAAAACCAATGGTGTTAACTGTTAAAGAATCAATACTATAAAGCATGCGCAGGACACAGAAATAATAATGAGTAGCCAGTCTAAGACATTTTTTATATTAGTAAGTCACACACATATTCTTCTTCTTCTTCTAAAAAAAAAAAGTTACACACATATTAGTAGGTCTTGAACCCACAACCTCACCCTCCACATTGCTCTTACAAAGGGAGGAGGTGTCATGGATGTCACCCTCCACACACACATGCGGAGAGAGAGAGAGAGAGAGAGAGAGAGAGAACTAAGACTTTCCTGATGAAGAACCAAAATTAACAGCAAACAAGCTGACGTCAACAGACTTGACAACAACAAGATTTTCATAAGCTTATAAAATTAACACCTCAGCAGGCACATATTACATATCAATTTAAAAAACTAATAGTTCACAAGCAGGCTGATGCAAATTATATGACAAAAACACCCTCTAGAAAAGGTTGAGTGAAATATAAACTGAATTTACAAATTTGAACATATTGTGTAATACCATAGAAGTAAACTTACAGCACAACAGGAACAACAGTTAAGAACTTTCTGTTGCGTGTGAGCTGCTTTCCATTATCTATTTGCTCCCACCATGTCAGCGCGTTGTAGATCCCCTGATCGTCAGCAAATGGAGTTCCTTTTTTCCAGTGGAAAAAGTGGTAAGTGACCTGGAGGGAACAGGAACATAATAAATTCATGCAATACAGGGAAGTGAAGCAACTTAACCTCACAGTGAAAGGCATAAACTCACAAAGCAGAAGAATAAACCAATAACTTAAGCCTTTCAAATGTTTACCTAAATAAAGGTTCTTAGGTTGGCCACTAGGCCTTGTCTCAAGTGAATTTAAATTAATAAAAATTCAATTCACATACCCATTAAAAATTGAACCCGAAACCTCACCCTCCACCATTTGATGGGCGATTGGGGTAGAGCAAAAAGTGGTTCTTTTTGGGTTGGGGTGGGGACCAATCATCCTTACAACAAAATGCCATTGAACCACTAAAAGAAAAAAATAAAAAATAAATAAAAATTTAAGCCGGTATAAAACAACATATATAAGTAGTTACATTCTGCTATTGAATATCAAAATCCAGTCGTTCATTTCTCCAAATCCATCAGTCAAGCACTTATAAAAGAGAGAGACGTTTATTTTGATAGGTAAATGGCAGAAACATTTCAAAGACCTCAAAGTATACAGGTTTAACTTGGTCAAGTTATCTATATGTATTGGTCTATTCACACCTTTCCAGTTACCTCCAAGGCATTGCAAAGAACAAAAAATAAATATCCTATAAACTCTCTCTCTCTCTCTCTCTCTCTCTCTCTCTCTCTCTCTCTCTCTCTCTCTCTCTCTCTCTCTCTCTCTCTCCTTGACTCTAGAACATTCTCTAGCTCTCTATGTGATAAGAAACAGAGAAAGAACAAGCGAGAGATATCTTGCTTGCTCCACTGTTGATCAAAGGACACAAGCAAGCATAGAATCTTACTTGCTCCACCGTTGCTAGCTCTCTGTCTTTTTTTTTTTTTTTTTGGTTATGATTTGATTAATTTTAAGATTGTGTTTTTGAGTTTGTATTTTGATTATGCTTGAGTTTATAGATGTTTAAGAGAAACGATTGTTGTGTTTGTAGCCGTTGTGAGAGGAGAGAGAAATAATTTTTTTTATTGAGTTGTATAATTTCTTTAAGTAGAAAAATTCATTTGGAGTTGCTACACTATTTTCTATATCTAGAGAAGCATTGTAGCAACTTCAAAAAAATTTTAGAAAAGTTTTGCATTTGGAGAATTTGTTGGAGTTGATTTTTGGGGTTTGTTCTCCAAAAAATAGATTTAGATAATCTATTGGAGATGCTCTTATAGTTGGAAATGCTTGAGCATTTTCATAAGAAGCTTTAAGAAAAATGTTATTTTGACGTTAAAAAGTTCCTTTCATTTATGTCAATACACCACTTTACAATGTACCCTATATCACACATTTTATTCTTTTACTGTTTTATTTAAATATTATTTTCTTTACTTTTTTTAATTTTTTTTTATTCTTTTAGAGTATAGAAAAGAGTAGAGGGAGAAATTTGAATTAAAAATACCCCAAAAAAAAAATACAACATCTACCACACCATTCTATTGTTAGAACATCACTTTAGCAAAATATCAAATACACATTCTATGAAGGTGGTTTTTTGTGCTTGATGTACTAAATGCTAAAAATTTAGCATTTAGTGTACCTAATGTGCTCTAAGTAAGCTTGCAAACCAATATCTGAGATTTTAGGTCTCTTTTCAACACATTTTAATGAGATGATCTAAGCATAATTCATCCTATTTATATTAAATCACTGTCACATACCATATTAAATCAGTTTAAGAACGTAGGGGACAATATCATTTTGAAAGCTAGAAGAGTTTTAATTCGTGACCTAATTTTGCTATGAAAATTTAATAATTAACTTAAAGTATTAAAGAATGTGATCATGAGAATAGTGACATGACAATTAGTATATATGAAGCTCTTTTTTAGAGATTTTAACGCAGACTCTTGCTCCCTCTCCCTCATCCTACAAGAACTTAATTATACTTATGGAGTGACTATCACGTCAAAGGTGAGTGGTGGTGTAGCAAATATCTTTGAAGCAACATCATATATTTTTTATATAGCAGTTGCCGCCTCAAGAACTTCTCCATTTTTATGCTAACACATAGCATACATAGATTTACTAGAAATGTTTCTAAGAAATTGATTGCAATATAGTGGGTGATGATGCAAAAAATCAGTAGTTGAGCTCCTCGTTGCAGCGGATGGATGAAGCTATGATTGGGGTCATCTCTGTTGGAGGAAAACCTGCAAAACGAACTGGGTGGAAGAGTAACATGCCGGTGTGGTATTAGCCAAACTGCCTCCGATACTTAAGTCAATAAGGGAGAAAGATTTTTGAGAGAATTGTTTGGAGAGTGATTTTTGTAGAGTATTTTGTGTGTACGTTTAACTTTTGTTGCCTTCTCTTTTATAGTTGTGTGCTTAATTAATGGGCAATGAATTGTTGTTTTTATGCTCAACGGCTAGTGCATTACAAAATCTTTGTCTGAAGTTCACAGCTTACTTTGTGACCGTTGCTCCATTCGTTATGTTTTGTCATCAATGAGCGTAATAAATGCGTAACGTCTTCTCTTAGTTAATGACGATTGTAAATTTCTGACTCATCAGTGGGTTTTTTTTTTTGATTTAATAGTTATGAGGGAGGAGAATTTGAATCCTATGCGTTTCCACTGAAAAACAAGAATGTGCTAGTCTAGTTACAAGGATCTCAACTCTTTTATTTTACTACTTCAAATTTATAGTTACCTAACTTATGTATGAAATTAAGTACTTTTTGATAGGTAACTTGATGACATGACACTATGGTAAAATAGTAAAGTATAATCTCAACCAGATCATGACATGGTGTCTTGGCCAGACAGTGACGTGGAACCTCAAAGACACATTACAAAAAATTGGACCTATAGAGGTGTTTCACAAACACCACTATAGGTTCTAAAAACACCACTACAAGCCCATTTGGGCTATAGCAGAGTTTTCTATAGTGGTGGTTACAAACGTCACTATTGTACCGTGATTATAGACCTATAGTGGCATTTTACAAAAAAACACCACTATAGGTCCATAGCCTATAGTGGCGTTTGTAAAACGCTGTTATATGCTGATTTTTAAAAAAAAAAAAAATTAAGCTATAGTAGCATTTTAAAACGCCACTATAGGTCCATACCCTATAGTGGCATTTTTAAAAAGTTGCTATAGACCCTTATATTTTTTTTAAAAAAAATTGGATATTGCAGCGTTTCAAAATGCCATTATAGCCAAAAACCACTAACAAAAAAAAAAAAAAAATGGTAATCAAAAGTCTTTTTTTTAATTTTTTTTAAATTGAAATTTTAATTTTTAAAATTTCAAAATGTAAAGTTGAATATATTCAACTATGTGTTGACTTTATTTCGTGTCAAATTTGCTTGTAATTCAGCATTTAGAAACCCTCTATTTAGGTGTGAATAATGCAAGGTTTGTGTGTGAGAGAGTGTAAAGAATTGATCAAATGTGTGTATCAAAAGGCTTCTCACAACTGGACCTTGCGACTGACTCGCAAGTAGTGACTTGCCAGAATCCAACACACGTGTGAAGCATGTAGGAAGTTAAAGGGTCAAGATAGCTGGATCATTATAGGACAAAAAATATAGTCTGACCATTCTGTTAACTGGCGACTAAAACTCGCGACTTGTCCCAATCGCGAGTGACTAGCCAGTAAACCCTGTTTTGCAAAAAAATGAATTTTCACATTCCTTCTCATATCCTACTATAAATACCCTTATACCCACGAAATGTAGAGAGTTTCTACAGAGAATTTTGAGAGATAAACCCTAAAGAACAATAAGATTGATTCATGCACAATCTTATACCATTGATTCTCCAAATTTCTCTACTCTCACCCTTTCCATTGTCATACCCTTGAGAGGATCTTAAGTCAAATCCTTACCTCACCACATTCAGAGCAATGAGAAGGTTATTGGTGTTTAGAAAGCATTTCAAGAGAGAACCAATTCATTTTAGTTGATGCAATGGGCTAATTGTGGGATCCGGTAAACTAGAGAAGATAAAGTTAGGCGTAACCTTGTTGGAGTAAGAAGCTTGGAGGGCTTAGGTGCATTGGGTAGATTAGGCTTGGAAGGTCTATTGCTATTCATGTATCTCAACTGATTTTCTAATGGATCATTTTACTACTTGGATGGTGACGAAGAGGTTTTTAGCTGAATTCTTCGGTTTCCTCTTCGATAACACATGCTAGTGTTATCTTGCGTTTACTTCTCTCTATTCCTTACTCTTTGCTTTTAATTACTGTTGTGTTGTGATTAAATTATGGCTTAGAGTAGTTTGTGTTAGGAAATATGTGATTTAATGTTAGGAACATATGTCAAATTAGAATTGGTTAATCATTTGACAAAATGCACTTTACTTGTAATTTGGTAGATTTAGGATGTGTTTAATACTTCAAAGAACAAGGTTTCAAGTTCAAGTGTTAAAGCCATTTAAGTTTGTTCAAGAAACAAGTGAAGAAATGCTAGATTTTAAATCTCAACAACTTGCTCGACAGTTAGTATCTATCAAGGTTTAAAAAGCTGCTAAAGCCCGATACTCGATAGCTAGCTCGATATATAAGCTATCTATTGAGGTTTATGAAACTCAGTTTTTCAGAGCTGATTTTAATCCAATTCGTGAATACATGGTTGTGATTTCTTTTCTCACAACCCTACATATATATAAGGATTGTTTTAAGGGTTGTAAAAGGTTGTGCAAGTGTAAAGCAGAGTCGTGTTCATGTAAATTGTGACTGGAGACAAAATTTGCCCTAATTCATCTTTCTCTTGAAGAAGTTGCTGTGTTTGTACACTGTAGGGTTTTGTAATCAAGGAGCTTCATGATCTTCATCATATGATGAACTGAAGAACTTTGCAGCCAACATCTTTCTCAAGTTGGTGAGTAAGCCGCGTACTGGGATTCGCGCATCGAATTGGTTAGTCATGTATTAGGAGCCGTGCAATATAAGGAGAGATTATTACTATAGAACAAGTCCAATTGGGTATTAGGGTAAGGGTTCAACTGTAGGTTGGTATAAAGTACTAGGATTCATTTACTTGTAACCGCTTATTGTGATAATAGTGAATTCTCGAGAGTGGTGACCTTAAAATCACTCGGTGGGATTTTTGCCACATAGATTTTTCCCATTCGTAAACAAATCACTGTGTCAATTTAATTTCCACAGTATTTAGTTAATTGCTGATTTGTTTGTGCTACCACGCGTATTGCATGCTAATTGAATTAATTAATTAACTTTGCTAATTAATTTGTTAATTCATCATAAGAGGTCAATACATTATTGGTCTGTCAAGTTGCATGTTTGGGTATAGCTTATATTTATCATTTTGCACATATATTGTTTGAGTATAAGCTTGTATTGGTTATTTTGTAATTGGGGGTTTGAACATTCACTAGTGTTTTCCACACTTAGTGAGCTTTCAGAAAACATTAATATTAATCTTTCAAATTTTGAAAGTTAAAATTTCAATTTTAATTAAATTTAGAAATTCAAAATATAATTAAAACAAAATAAAAATAATGAAACAAAATAAAAAAGGACCTATAGCAACGTTTCATAAACATTGCTACCCTTGTAAGACCAGGACTTATAGTAGCGTTTATGAAACGCTGCTATAGGTCCTTTTTAAAAAAAAAAAATTTTAAAGGACCCATGGTGGTGTTTATGAACACCACTATATGCCCTTGTAAAACTAGGACTTATACTTGCATTTTTAAAACGCTGTTATAGGCAATTGAAAACGTTACTATAGATCCAGTATTTTAAAATGCCACTATAAAGCCTTAAACACATCTATAGATATGCCTATAGCAGCGTTTTTAGAAAACACCACTATAGGGAACCTATAGTGACTTTTTTGTGAACGCCACTAAAAAAGACGCTACTATAGGCAACTTTTTTTGTAGAGACAAGTTAAGACTAAACAAAGGATCTGATCAATGAACCTAGCCTGACCTCCTTGATATCAATCTACCTCAGAGACTTACCCCTCAACCATATCCAACAAATCTTGGGATCTAATGTTGATCATGAAAATTACAAGGTCTGGTTTAAGAAGACACCCCATTTTGATTTTCAATATTTAGTAAAGAAGAAAATTAGTCCCAAGACAACCATAAAATGGGGAACATGGAAAAGATATAGAGATATGTTTAACTCATCAACAAAAAAACCCTAGCTTCTATTCATCACAAACAAGCCAAATTTTGACTAAGCTTCGAAGAATCCTCACTAACCATTTAAATGGCTCTTTTGCTGTCGTTTTACTCCTTGCAAGTGTCTATGGATCAAGGTCAGCTTGTGCAATCGATTGTATCATCAGTTGGCACTGTATAGGGAGAAAACTCTTTTTCTAGCCATGCCTCCTAGGGTTTCTCTCAATTGGTCTACTTCCTTACTTATACATGTAACATAGAGTGAATTGGACTATATGCCCAGCCTACTACGGGCTTTCATACATGTGGCCTAAGGTGAGATTAAAGGAAAAAAATAAAAAGCCTAGCTCCAATGGGCCTTGGGCTGTGGTTATCTCATAATTAGCCCAAAATTACCACTAATGATATTTTACTCAACTATAAAATATAATTACACTCTAGGTTTTATTTAATTATACAAGACATCCCTTCACTACTTTTTTTTTTTTTTTTATCTTATATTTTTATGGATTTTTTTTTTTTTTAGAAACAAACTAACGGCTAAACACACACACACACACACACAAAAAATTACATTCACTCACCAAATTTAAACACATTACTTAACCCAAAGTAGCACTATATAAAAGGGTCTTATGGAATCTAATTTCATTGAATATAAACCTTTAGTAACTCCTTACTAAAATAGTTAGGCCTAACTTTCTGATTAATCATTTTTCATTAAATCTATCTTAATGACATGTTTCATATCTCTTATCGAGATTATAGAATGATGACCCATAGTGGTCGAGTTTAAGGTAATACCAATACACCAACATATTAATAAGAAGTTTTCATTTCTATGATCAAGACAAATCATGATGATTGATATATTATAATTTTATCAAATAAAATGACCAATTTCACCACCAACTAAAAACTGAGATTTTTTATTCTATAATAAACTTGTGATTTAGATATTTTGTATGCGAATTTCGAGATTTTTATACCTAAATCACATGCAATGCGTCTCATGAACCATACCTAATGTCTAATAGTCATAATATTCTAATTAAATAAAACACTTTTGTTAATTAAATAATGTCATGCAAATTGAATTTTAGGTCACAGATCCCAATAACATATTAACCAAAGGATGATGTGGCATGTCAGTGGCTTGGTGACTTGGACCCTCAAAGACAAGGTGAGACAAAGTAGAGGGGAGCCGACTAGCAAACCTAACTTTACCTCTTCGACCGACATCGAGCTACCTCGAAGACTTATCAGTGAAATCCAAAACAGTCTCATTTAATCTCCACCAAAAAACAAAGAGAAAATCACACCTACAAACATGACAATCATAAACAAGTCAATTTCTAACATAGATTTCATAGATTCCTCTATCGTACGTGAATAGAAAATCTCCGTACGAATCCTTTAGTATACTGTTATACCATTTATAGCCGACATTTTAAAACCCAGATCAAACTTGTGCAATCAATTCAATTGTATGGTCACTTTTAAATATTACACATGCCTAACTTAATTGTGAATCACCTCTCATATAAAACATAAGCCATGCACTAATTAATAGCACTATTTGCTACTTGGCATTCGACTAGTTCCACATTAATCCAAAATTGTGAGCTACGTTGCATTAAGTTCATACAAGGAGGATCTTCTCAAAAAATAAAAAATATCATACAACATATATATTATTTGATAATTGATAGATATTCGTTACAAAGAGTGAAGCTCGAACCATATAAATGTTACGTGGATGCTCATGCATGGCAACTAATTAATAGCACTATTTGCTACTTGGCATTTGACTAGTTCCACATTAATCCAAAATTGTGAGCTACGTTGCATTAAGTTCATACAAGGAGGATCTTCTCAAAAAATAAAAAATATCATACAACATATATATTATTTGATAATTGATAGATATTCGTTACAAAGAGTGAAGCTCGAACCATATAAATGTTACGTGGATGCTCATGCATGGCTTTGTCGTGACTCGAGAAGAAGATTTTGTGTGAACACTACGCAGGGCAAAATTAGGTAAACTAACTTTTGAGCTAGAGAGTGAATCAAAAATTTGGTCACTCTCACTCCTCTTCTCCTGGTAACCAATCAAAGCAAACCAGAACATAAATTGGATGTGCTTCACACCACATGGTGTAGGGAAGTTGCTAAAAGGAAATTGGAGTCGTCCATCCTTGCATAATATTTATTTACTTATTAAAAAATAATATTTGTGTCCAGCTAAACTTGAAGAAATCCATATACTACATTTCTCTCTCTATTTTCACTTTAAAATGTGTTTCACTTTACCCAAAAAAAAAAAAAAAACTCACTCTCTCTCTTAAGGGTCTCGTTAAAGAGTGTCTTTAGAATATTTGTTAATGGATCATTTAAGGAAACTTTTAATATAATTAAGTTTTATGAGAAATATAAAAAACTATCAAAACAGTCAGTTCCGACTACTGCGCATTCTTGACGCGAAAGTCACTCTACAAGTAGTACAAAGTTTTTATGGGATGGGGGGCAAAAGCTGAAGTTCAAGTATTTAGAAAGGAGCTTTACATACATATGCGCTTAGATTAAGTTAGAGTAGAATTTCCACATTATATCAACAACAAAAAAAAGTCAGTTCCTTGTTTGTCTTTGTCTAAAAGCATTTATTGATAATTAGTCATCGTTAAACAACTCATTTTATTTTTTACTCTTAGATTTATTTCTATATATTGTCATATTTTTGATAAGAGTCCGATTAACGAGTGCTTTTAAGGCATTTATCAATAGACCAATTTAGGAATGTTTTAATACCATTTTCATGAGAAATATAAAAAGTTATTAAAAAAAAATTACTAGTTACTTTTTTCTTTTTCCATAAATAAATAACTTTATTTAACTTTAGGTAAAATACAAAAATCACCCCTGAGGCTTAAGCTAATACCATATACTTTCAAGAATTTTAAAAAGTATCCAATTTCTCTCCAAGCACAAACAACAATTACGTTTGGAAGTTTCATACTCCAAGTCCTCTGCCTTCTTCAAACAGCTTGTCTTAACTGCAGATGTCTCACAGTGACAGCATAATGGCAATTATATTTGCAAGGGAGAGTCTAGATAGCTACTGGAAGATAAATAGCAGCCAGAGATTGAGAATGAAGCAAGAGGAGTAAGAGAATTTTCAAATTGTGTTAAGCGATGTTTGTGCTAATGCATCAAATTGGATATTTTTGAAAAGTTTTGGGAGTACTTGGCATTAACTCAAACCTCAGTTGTAGTTTTTGTATCTAACGATTTTATTTTTAAATATATTATTCTTCATATACATGATTGATGCGGAAAATTATATTTATAAATTTGATTCTAAGAGAATCAGATCTTTGTTTGTGAATGTTGAGATTATTGACTGATTATATTCTTGAATGAAACTATAATACCTATTACGTTGTTTATACAGAATAAGTAAAATTGATAAATCATATTGAAAACCAATAGAATTTGTCATATTATCAATTGAAAAAAAAATTTAAATACAAAATGTTTATTAGCAATCTTGCATCTAAAAATACAAGAAGAATAGATTTTAACCAATAATAAAAAATAAATTGATAACATGGAAACTTAAATGAATATTATTTAAATGATATATAAATGCACAAAAATATCTAACTTAAATTTATTAACTTAGGCGTTAAATTTTATTGGGCCGATCCTGAGTACATGCACACATTATAAACTTCAAGGAAAGTAATTTTTATGGTTTGAAAATGTATGAATTGAGTTAAGAATGTTGTAGCTTAATTAGCATTTCGTGGTACTTCCAACGGAAACATTTAGAGTTCAAATTTTCTTAACCTCAACCATCAATATATCAAAAAAGAAAAAAGAAAAGAAAAAGAAAAGAATTGAATAATGTTCTTCAGACAAATTTAACTCATTTAAAAAATCCCACCAATTTTTGTGTCTTACATATCATGTTTTCTCTTGCTCTAATTTCCATTTTGTAGAATCATTTCGAACTTCACTAGTGAGAGCAGACACTAGTACAACTTGTACAAGAATTGAATGAACACTTTTTTGTAAGAGCAAGATTTTTCATTGGCTATACTAGATTTATCTAAAATAAGAATTTAAAGATAAAGCATATAGTAGCTTTTAAAATCATATCATAAATGAAAGCACTATTATGTTTTGACTTTCTCAGGTATTTGATTTGAATGCATTGGTTACCTTCTCTTTCTCTCCTCTATCTCTGGATTTAAGTTCTTGGATAACAAACTTTTTTTTTTTTAAAGAAGAAAAAAAATATAATGTTAGAAATATTATAAATTGAGAAATTTTAAAGAATACCCTAAAAAAGACATTGATTTAGAAACTATTTTTAGAAATATATTATAAAAAAATGATAAAGTAATTAATTTTGTTGAGTGTTTTTTATATTTTCCATAAAAATTATATCAATGATTTATTAACTATTGTCATAAGGATACCTGTTAACATGACCCTAACAAATTTTAATACACAAATCTTTTAAATTGATGTGCACCAATTTCAAAAAATAATTTAAGCACCCATTTAATATTTTGTTAAAATAGCACTAATCACATTCATTGCAATATTAGATTAATTATAAGTTTTTTATATTTAAATTTGTACTAGCATTAGCATTAAAAAAAAAAACAAAACAAAACAAAACAATGCATGGAAACAGGGACGAAGCAAGATTTTGAGTTACGGGGGGAGACTCTAACCTCTAGTTCGGCGGCTTCTTAGCTGCTGAGGTTTTTATTTATTTATTTATTTATGTGTGCACTTTCTGGGTAAAGGCAAAATTATTCTATTTAAAACTTTTTAAAGGGCCAGTTGTTTGTTTGAGTAAAATTGATTAATTGGACTTAAATTTTTTTAGCTTTGCTATTGGTGATTATTTGTTGTTGCACAAATGTTTTTGGGCTAGTATATGTTGTTTTAAATTTTAGATCTATAAATTTTTTTAATGGCTTTTAAAATGATGAAAGTACTAGAGGTATATTGTTGATATAGTGAGTGATTATTAGTAAGTAAAAAAGTTATGTAAGTAATAGGCTCAGATGCGAACCAATAAAAAATTATACTTTAATAGTTTATAAAAATGTTGTAGGTAAGTTTGTAACTATAACGTTACCAGAATCAAAAATAATGTTAAAGGGGCAAAATATAATTTTATAGAATAAAATTGCTAAATTTAATGCACATATATATTATATATATATATATACTAATATATTTTAAAAAAAAAATTATTGTTTGGGGGTGGGGGCGCAAAATCAATAAATGCTTTCGTCCCTGAATGGAAATGCTAATTACTCAAAGCAAAACTAGTCCATCTCAGGATAAGGTTACACTTCCACGGTGTCTGGTGGTGTAATGACTTAGCACTACCGATTTGAGCAGGCCTCAGCTGTCAAGGGAGAAAAGGAAATGGAAACACTTGACTCATGCTAACATTTCCTTGTATCAGTGGAATAACATGTACCACCCCGCCCCCCAGCCCCCAACACATAAAACCGTGGACCCCTTGTCTCCCCATCATGTGTTTTCAGACACAACCTCAAACTATTTTGGATGGCTCTATAGATCTGCTGACTTCATAATCCACCTGTCTAAAAAGACAAAAGTACTAACACATTGTTGATTTGAATTCATAATTTAAAACCACAATGTCATGACCCTTTGGCAAAAGTCTTTCTAATTTTTTAGTTCATAGTCTCTCTCCTGTTCTCCTATAAAAGGTGGTGAAGTAATCGCAGATCCAGCCACTAATATTGTATCAAACCCCTCTTCCAGTGTCTCTACAAAGACTACCGTATAAATATATATGCTTGACTTGTGAGTACGCAGACCACAACAGCCTAGCTAGTCAAGTAAGAAACACAGACCAAGAAAGCTTAGCTATTCCATTGAAAGTCACTGAAGTCCCCCTAGAATCAAGTCCTCTTACAATTCTACATTCTTGCAAAACCCATCTGGCTTAGAGAACCGTAATACTGTCCCAACCTCCTAGTTTCCATAATTTTTTCTAAGTCTTGTCCAAAATGGCAAATGCAAAGCAAGTGTCAGGGAAACTGGAATGGAGGATCAATGTACCTGATGGGACATCGAACGTGTTAGTCCCAGAATCTGATCAGCTAGTGAACAAGGCATGGTTGTGGTTAAAAGGTCTGCTTTGTGGACTAGTTTTGAAAATTTGGAGGTTCTTATACAAGGCTTGGAATTTAGGAGTTGCTGAACCTAAAAAGGTCATCCATGGTGTCAAAGTAGGATTGTCCCTTTTGCTTGTATCATTTTTTTACTATATGAGGCCTTTGTATGATGGTGTTGGAGGGAATGCTATGTGGGCAGTAATGACTGTTGTCGTTGTTTTTGAATCGACAGTGGGTTAGTACTTGGCACTCTTTTCTTCCTCTTTTTTTGACAAATATGGTTTAGTTTATTATAATCACAACGTCTAATTCTATAAACATAAACAACATTATGGCGCAGGTGCTACACTCTGTAAATCAATTAATAGAGCAACAGGGACTTTTCTTGCTGGATCTCTTGCTTTAGGTGTTCAGTGGATTGCAAACAAGTCAGGGGAAACTTTTGAACCCATAATTATTGGAATTTCAGTTTTCCTTCTAGGTGTGTGTGTGTTTTCTTTGAAATTTTCTCTGCTTATTATATACTTCTTCCCAAAATACTAACACATCAGTTGTCTTATTTGTTAAGTTCTTTACTCGCTACTGCCCAAAATACTGACACATATATCACTTGTCTTATTTTCAGCTTCAGCAGCAACTTTCTCTCGATTTATTCCATCTGTGAAAACCCGATTTGACTATGGTGCCATGATCTTCATCCTCACCTTCAGCTTAGTTACAGTTTCCGGCTACCGAGTGGACAAATTGCTTGAGCTGGCGTACCAAAGATTGTCGACAGTTGCCATTGGGACATCTTTATGTATTTTTATAACCATGGTCTTCTGTCCTATTTGGGCTGGCAGTGGGCTTCACGATTTGATTCTTTGTAACCTGGAAAAACTTGCTGACTCCCTGGACGGTATGCATGAAAAAAGATTATAGATTGAACACTCAATATATATGAATTCTCCTTATTCAAGCATATCTAAATTATACATTAAAAAATTTTGTCAACTTGAAATTCAGGATGTGTAGGCGAATGCTTCAAAGATGATAAAACTAAGCTTAGAAATGAAGAAGGTCCTAGTAAGAGAATGCAAGGCTACAAATGTGTGCTTAATTCTAAGGCAACTGAAGAAGTCATGGTAGGCTGCTAACTATCCTAGTGGGTCAATTTGCTATAGCGATAAGATAACTATTGAGTACTCAGGTCGATAAATTTTCTAATTCAATTGTACAGGCCAATTTTGCAAGATGGGAACCTGCACATGGCAGATTCAACTTCCGACATCCATGGAAACAATACCTCAAGATTGGCGCATCAATGCGTAACTGTGCTTATTGCATTGAGGCTCTCAACAGTTGCATAAACTCAGAAATTCAGGTAAAACACTTTACTTTGGTTTTATGTATCATACTTTGGCAACTTAATTTTCTTGTAATATTAATTCCAATTTTTTTTTTTTTGTTTGGCCACAGGCACCAGACTACCTAAAGAAACATCTCAGTGATGTATGCATGCTATTGAGCACCAATTCTTCAGAGGTCCTGAAAGAATTGGTCATTATAATGAAAACTCTCACCAAATCATCCAAGATAGAATTATTAATTGGAGAGATGAACTCTGCTGTACAAAAACTTCAGGACTCCTTGAACTCTGTTCCGAATTCTTTCATTGGACCCACAGTGTCAACACTACAAGCTCCCAATGAGGCCAACAGAGAAACTATCCCAAAAACTGCCATAACATCTCTCTTGGATGTTTTCCCAATGGCCAGTTTAGTGTATTTGCTGATTCAGATTGCTGCAAGAATTGAAGGAATTGCCGATGCAGTCGACCAGTTAGCAGGCCTGGCAGAATTCAAGCTTGCAATGGATGAAAATTGCAAACAAAAGAAACCCACTAACAAGTCCACCTCAGATAACCAAGATCATGAAACCATGAAGACCTCACCAAGGGTCTGAGTCATCAGGATTTACTGGAATACTAGAATAACTAAACTAAACATATAATTTATTAAGTATAAATTTTTTTTTGGGTTAGAAAGTATTTGATTCAGTTCTTAATAAAGTTTTACTAAAACATGAGTAGTTTGGTAATTTCCATATTTGCTGGAACATTCTGTAGTGGGCTTGTAGGGAGCTGCCGTAGGTATTGGAAACATGTTCATTCTCTGACGCATTGGTGTTTTTCCCTCCGCCCATGAATCTTATTCTTTTGTTTTGAGTCATATTCATTCCAGTAGAAGTAGTATTGGCAATAGCGTATAAAAAAGCTTTTACTTTATGTATTCAACAAAAGATAGAAATAAAGAGACTGTTGAATTCAATAAAATTCCAGCAGCTTATTTTTTAAACTTTGAGGGCTCTTTCCTAGTGTGTGATTGCCTATGGTTTATCTTTTCTTTTCTTTCTTTTTTTCTTGTCCTATTCACTTTTTTGACACCAAACAAACATCAATTCATTCAAGACCCAAATCTTTTTATTATTATTACTTAACCCTACCTCAACCTGAAAATCAAACTCTATTCAAGAATTCTTCAAGATCTCATAAAAGATTGAAACGAGCTTACATCAGAATTGGTATTAAAGCCCATTAAGGCTTCCGTCCTGCATCAACAATGATAAATACTTGCATAAAAATGTTTTGGTGATTAGGGCAATGGTAAACAAATAAAAAAAATACTCAAACAGGAAGGTCATTGTACAATTAGAGATATATCTAAAACTCCTGACTAATTTTCCTTTGCAATGATTTTGCAACAAGAGGATATTATATTTTTAACTTATTAATGACAAATTTTTCTTCAAAATATCTCCCGTGTAGTCCGTACAGAGTACAATGTAGAAATGAAATTACTTCAGAATATTGAAGACAGATGGATGGTCAATAAGAAAACGACGGTGTTAAAGAATCAACTCTTTAAAGCATGCGCTGGACACAAATAAAAATGTGTAACCCGTCTAGGACATTTTTTTTTTTTTTATTGGTGTTACATACATATTGGTGGGCCTTTGAACCCTTTTTTTATTATAGGTAATAAGAGTAATATTATTGATAAAAGATAAAGAAAGAAGAATACAATGTGTTCACGATGATGAACAAAGAAAAAACAACAAAAAAACAGGTAAATGAAAAGACATTCTAAGAGAAAATAGGAACTCTATGATAGAAGAATAATCTGAGGAACCCAACACCGAGATCAATTAAAAAGAGTTCGTTGGCATAAATTTTTTAACTGAACTCACGATTTCTCAATATTCTCAAAGGAGCAATGATTCGATTCCGCATGCACTCCAACCTCCATCCCAAAATTCCAATCTGCCATTTCAAGTAGTTTTTCTTTCTTTAAACTTCAAAACCTAAAATAACATTGATATAATGTTTGTGTTCTGAATCTGTGATTGACTAATTGTGTAGTTTTTTTTTTTTTTTTTTGGCAAAGGATGATTGTGAATTGAATATGAATATGTAATTGTGTTTGGGGCTTGGGAGTCTCTGTCTGTCTTAGAATTTTTTTTTTTTTTTTTTGGGCAATTGATGAGTGGGAGAGTTTGAGTTGAGAAAGTGAGATGTGAGTTGTGATTTATATATAATTTTTGCTAAAGTATTTGACTGTGAGTTGTGATTTATAAAGTGATAATATATAAATCATTTGATTGTTTGACACTTTGATTTTTTGTTGGTAGTGGGGCAATATTGGGAATGGGCAACAAAAATAAAGAGAAAGCAGAAGATAAAGGACATATAATGCATTATAAATTAGTAGTGAGGGTACCGGTGTGTTTGGGGCAATGGGTGACAAAGATAAAGAGACAAAATGACAAAGATAAAAAAACAATGATAAAGAAACAAAATGAAATAAATAATATATATATATATATATATATATGCGTGTGTGTAACACAAATTTATCAAAATAAAATTGTCAATGTTTGATTTGTACTTCTGTGAGATAATAAATATAATTTTTATTTTATTTGTAGATCATGAGAAAATCAACTACAACATTTGATTTTTTTTTTTCAAAAGAAAAGATTTAAATTCAACATATATGGATGTAGTTGTGAATTTTTTTTTTTTTTGCTTATCTCTAACCTCATTTAACTTTAAATCCTGGGTCCATCCCTGTACGTACCCTTTTAAAATTGAACCTGTGACCTCAACCTCCTCCATTTGAAGGGGCGATTGGGGTAGAGCATACAGGAGGTTCTTTTTTGGGTTGGGGTGGGGACCAATCATCCTTACAACAACAATGCCATTGAACAATTGAAAGAAAAAAAAAAAAACAATAAGCCAGTATAAAACAAAATATACAAGTAGTTACACTCAGCTATTGTATATCAAAATCCAGTCGTTCATTTCACCAAATCCATCAGTCAAGCACTTATAAAAGACACAAACGTTTCAATAAAGACCTCAAAGTATACAGGTTTAACTTTGTCAAGTTATCTAAATGTATTGGTCTATTCAACCTTTCCAGTTACCTCCCACGGCATTGCGAAGAACAAACAATAAAAAAATTCCTAATAAGAGGCGAACAAGGGCACAGGAAAGATGTTCACTAAGACAAGGTATAAGATGCTCGGCTTATAGTGAAGCATAAATACAAGACTAGAGATTTTTTTTTGGGAATAAGTGAANATACATATTGGTGGGCCTTTGAACCCTTTTTTTATTATAGGTAATAAGAGTAATATTATTGATAAAAGATAAAGAAAGAAGAATACAATGTGTTCACGATGATGAACAAAGAAAAAACAACAAAAAAACAGGTAAATGAAAAGACATTCTAAGAGAAAATAGGAACTCTATGATAGAAGAATAATCTGAGGAACCCAACACCGAGATCAATTAAAAAGAGTTCGTTGGCATAAATTTTTTAACTGAACTCACGATTTCTCAATATTCTCAAAGGAGCAATGATTCGATTCCGTTCCATCCAAATGATCCACATCAAATAGCCTGAAACCAAATTCCAAAAATTCAAGCCAATGTCTCCAACAAAATAATAAACTCGCTACAGAGCCTAGCATGACTCATTGAATCCCAAAAAACTAAAGCATATGCACCCACGACCTCACCCTCCACATTGCTCTTACAAAGGAAGGAGGTGTCATGGACATCACCCTCCACACACGCACATGCAGATAGAGAGAGAGAACTAAGACTTTCCTGATGAAGCACCAAAATTAACAGCAAAAAACTGACGTCAACTTACTTGACAACAACTAGTCTTCATAAGCTTATAAAATTAACAGCTCAGCACGCACATACTATGAATCAATAAATTTTTTTTTTTTTTTTTTTTTTTTTTTGCTTATCTCTAACCTCATTTAACTTTAAATCCTGGTCCATCCCTGTACGTACCCTTTTAAAATTGAACCTGTGACCTCAACCTCCTCCATTTGAAGGGGCGATTGGGGTAGAGCATACAGGAGGTTCTTTTTTGGGTTGGGGTGGGGACCAATCATCCTTACAACAACAATGCCATTGAACAATTGAAAGAAAAAAAAAAAAACAATAAGCCAGTATAAAACAAAATATACAAGTAGTTACACTCAGCTATTGTATATCAAAATCCAGTCGTTCATTTCACCAAATCCATCAGTCAAGCACTTATAAAAGACACAAACGTTTCAATAAAGACCTCAAAGTATACAGGTTTAACTTTGTCAAGTTATCTAAATGTATTGGTCTATTCAACCTTTCCAGTTACCTCCCACGGCATTGCGAAGAACAAACAATAAAAAAATTCCTAATAAGAGGCGAACAAGGGCACAGGAAAGATGTTCACTAAGACAAGGTATAAGATGCTCGGCTTATAGTGAAGCATAAATACAAGACTAGAGATTTTTTTTTGGGAATAAGTGAATACAAGACTGGAAAGGTGAACTTTAGAATCATTGTTGTTTCCTTACCTTTAGATTACCAATTCAAAGAATTTACCAAAGCTAAATCATGAAAACGAAAGTTTCTTATTTGACACTCCCCACATTCTCATAATTGCATCTCTTTAATTGATACAAAATGCCGGCGAACTAAATTGCTTTATTTTGCTGCTGAAAAAACATCAGGCCAATTAAAATTTCCAATCCAAAACATTGTACAATTTAGTATAAAAGAAAAACTAAACTCATGAGTCAAGTGACAATACCTCACAAAAATTTAAACATTTAACTGAGTCTAATACAAGTATACAACTGCCTGGCTCAGATAGGGACATATTCACATTTCTCCAAAAGCAAAATGAGTGACACGTAAGATTAAGCAGTTTAATGCATATTATCCCCTCCAACTTACTTATCAAAAAACCCAGATGCCTTGAAAAGGCTGATCTCATTTTCTACCCATCCATAAATCCAAAATCCAACAAACACCCACTTCTCCACAGCCAATAATCAAGCAAATTCTACATTCAATTTCAAACAAGAAAAAATCTACAAACTTGGGTCTTCTCTCTTCAACCACAACATACAAAGAACCAACCATCTTAAACCCTAAAACCCCTACTCAGCAATCAAGAAAATAACTAATGCAAAATCATCAAAATCACAAACAACCAAAATACATGCCCAAATAAAACAATTCCCAATATGGGTATCCTTTCTTTTATTCAAAAAACAACCAAAATCAAACAGCACAAAATGATCATGAACTTTAACACAAAGCCCACATGTAAAATGACCATGTTGACAACTAAATTTTTAGTCTGAAATAAATCAAACAAGTAAAACAGTTTCACAAATGCGAATTTGTATTGATGAATATGTGGTACAATTCTCTGTGTTTACAAAAGAGTGATCATCTTATTCGATCTCCTTGCAAGACTTAATTGTGGTAATGTGATTTTGATTCAAACACAAAATATCCTTCAATTTGGTTGAGGAATGGATTGAAGATCTTTGAAAGGGAATTACAATGAATCTCTGGTTATGAGCTTGTTAGAAATTCTTTGTTCTTCACGTTCTTCATGTTCTTCATGTGTTCTTCGTGCGTTCTTCTTCGTTGAAGGTTTGTGGTGGAAGTTCTTCGGTGCTTTAGAGGCTTGAATCCATAGAGTTTCGTTGATTTATGGTTTGTTAAGGTTTCTAGAGGTTTTTGAGCTTGATTCTAGCAAACTTTAGTATCTAGGCAGATAATTTGGATAATTCTGCTTCGAATGTTCTTTGATTTTGAGGTTGAAGTTCTTGAAGTTCTTGAAGGTTTTAAGACTTAATTCTTGCAGAGCTACTGTACTTCTGAGTGCTTCTGAATCTTCTCTAATGCTGATTGTGCTTTGGATGTCTTGGTGGGTGCTGAAATGCCTTAGGAAGGCTTCTATTTATAGGAGTTTGGGGGTGGGTGAGCGACATGTGGCGAAGTTTGATTGGTGACATGTGTCACAGTCTGATTGGAGAAGTTTTAAGACTTTTTCTCCAAGACACGTGGCATATTTTGATTGGCTGAAATGTTTTGATTTTCAAGGTGACCCATGTCAGCACCCGATTGGACTGCTTGTGTCATCACTTACACGCATAAGGCTGCTTATGTCATTGCTTACACATGCTAATGCGTGATTGGTTTTTGCATGCATTTTATGCCCCTATTTCAAAGAAACTTGGCAAATTTCTGTTGGTTTTTTAGTAGTGATAGCAAAACCTAGTAACAGTATGTGGTGCTTTGTAATTTGTTGTATTTTGTGAACTTAGTAGTATGATGTGTAAGCTCATGATAGGTTGAGAATTTTCCCTCTCTACGAACCATTTTTAATGAAAACCCAAAAACAGAGAAAGAGAAAGTATATGAACATACAACGAAGTGGGTGAGATTGACAATGGTCCAGGCTATGCTAGGAGAGCAGCCAAAGATTGAAAGGACAAGGAGCCAAGAGAGGAGGAGGATAAGGATTGAAAGGACCTAAGAATGTGAACCACTCTATGTTCCTATTCAGAACCACCGGTGGCACCGCATTTACATACAGATTCGCCATCATCCATTCTTTTCTTTGATTTAGAATATTCAATTCATCTGCCAAGATTGGATCTTTATGATTATGGGCTTGATGGGTTCCACTTCAAAACCTCAAATAATACACACAAACAACTAAAACAATTAACTTTGTGGCGGTCAATTGAAAATGAAAAATTTAATACCCAAATGACAAAAAATCTAGAGGAGACAACATTGTCTTGGGATGTTTGGAAATATTAGGGGTTTTTTTTTTTTTTTTAAATGGATAAAGGAAAGAACAAAGTTTAGCTACAAAATTTGTTGTAGTCTAAGCCTAGGTTACAATATCATTAACATTACTATATATTGTGAAAAGCTAACTGTTTGATTGTATGTTCTTTACGGTTTTAATACATATGTCAAATTTTGTGACAATCAGATGTTATTTAGTATATGATCTATAAGATTATATTTTATGCATAATTTTAAACTATAAAAACTTGCAATTTAAATAATTTATTGATGATATAGCTGTTAATTTTTAATTTTTTAGAAATTTTGCAAGCATGGAGGATATAAGAAGAAGATATAATCTAATGGTGGATTTGTCAAAATTTACCTCCAATAAAAGATATTGAGTAAGGTTGTAGCCTTAGGTTATAACTAATTTTGTAACTAAACTTTGTTTGAAAAGAAATTAGTAGTTGACTAGTTGTGCATTAACTCTTCCCAAGTGAGGAGAGGGAAAAACTGATCAAGCAACTTGTGGATAATGTTATGCATGTAACTATGTATGATATATATTGTTGGATTCATATTCCATTTTTAGCAATCACAAGCTGAAGGGGATCTTTTTATGGTATGTTACTAAGTTATAACGATTTGATCATTGTTAATTGACCTTATGAGATCACCGCACATCCTTCGCGCGATAGTCACTTTACAAATATAGATGCTTGTGAGGTGTGGGGTATGGGGCGCAACAGTCGGGGTTTTCAGAAGGGAGCTTCATATACATATACACTTAGATTAGGCTAGAGTAGAATTTCTATCTTGTATTAAAAAAAAAAAAATTGAACTTATGAGACAATGGAGAATATTGTACTATTTTACCAATTATCTCCTAATTAGATTAACATTGTTGATGATAAACTTCACTCAAATCAAGCCTCTAATCCATTTTCATTCCTAAAACATTGAGACTATTGTTATTATTCTACCCAGTTCTGTGAAGCACATAAAGAACATCTCAAGAACACTCCAAGGAAGTGTTGCCCAATTGAACCAAAGAGGTGCTACCCAAATCACCCTGATTTGAAATAAAGAGGTGCTTCCTAAGTCGTCCCAATTCAATTTGAAGAGATGCTACTTGATCTGATCTAGGAAGTCATCACACGTTCAAACCAAGCCTTGAGCCAAGGAGTCGAACCATCTTGAAGTGCTGCCTAAATTCAGATCTTGAAAGAAGAATGTTTTGCACAACAATTCAAAACCACAAGAACATTTGAGACCACTCTTGAGTCCAATATCATATACATGTATAATCCCTCAAACCAAACTAGGTTAATTAGAACCAAATTTTAGTTGTTTTTGATTAATGATATGTGATGATTTAAGATCAAGCATGTTGTTATAGTTTCACATGTTTACCATCCTAATCCTTTAAAACCCTAATTTTTTCAAAACCCCTAATGTTTACAAAACATATTTTCCCAAAATTTCAATTTCTTGATCCAAATAATAACATTATTTTTCCTTGTTTCTATAAAATGTTTTGATGTTTTGATTGCATGACATGAACCCATGGCTATACAATATTATAAAAGACCAGTTTAATAGGCAAGATCAGTGTCTAAGACCTTCCTACTTTTTTTTTTTTTTTGGTGGAGAAAAACACATTCCTACTTTATAACTTAATCTCCAATCTTAGATTAATGTTTAGTAGATTAAGCCAAGCAATTTTTAAGTTGTATCTAGGAACTAGACCTTCTAAATTTATTCTCTGCCAGATGTAAATTTTCAATTCAATCAATAAAATGTAGTATTTATTTATTTTCATTTTTTTTTCCGTTTAAATTAAAATAAGTGGTGACTCCACGTGAAACCCCCAATCTAGGGGGAACAGATGGTATCATTTGTTGAATCTCCATTATTAGAGATAATTAAACACAATCTCACCCATTTATGTGGGTTTGGTCAATGAAATAAATGGGCAGAGGTCACGGTCGACTCTCATAGATTTGGGTAAAAAACTTATTAGAGTAAAATGAGTTGTTATTCTATGACCTTTATCAGGACTTTGACGGGTCAGGTCAATTCAAAATGACTCATATTTTTTCCTCGTAAAAAAGAACTTTAACATAATTTCTAACCTCTCTTTTAATATTATTTCTTTCAATACAAATAATGGAACATAAAAGTTAATAATACATAAATCCTTAAGTTATAATTTGATAATTAATTCTAATAGTCTATTAGCCTAATAATTAATCCAACAAAAAAAAAATACACATACATGTTATACATGAAATATGAAATACAATGAAAATCAACTATAAATTAAGTGTGATTTTGGATTACCTTTTTTGCTGAAAGCCTATTCATGTTTATTTGTTGAAAACTGGAAAATTGTAGTTGTACCTATAGTTATAAAAATATAAATCGCATCATGAATTGATTTTTTTTTTTTTTTTTTGGTATCGTGTATCACATCATATTGTGTATCATAAAATACACAAACACCTACTAATACACACACACACACATACACACACAAAAACTATAGATATACATATATAAATGGTATATTCATTATGAATTCAAAACATATTCAACTAATAACTAATTTAATCATCACTTAATTATGTAATAATATTTAACAAGTTAACTAAATAAATCAAACTAAAATTTGTTTATAACACACACATTCAAATTAATTAAACTCAAAAGTGATAATACATAACAAATTACCCAAAATAATAATTTCTTTCATTATATTCATCATCTAAGTCAATGTTATTATCTCCTTTGTTATCTTGCAAATTTATTTATTTTCATTGAATATTTCTTCATCATCATCATAATTTACTATATCTTCTTGTTCTTTTATTTTAATAATTTTTTATAAATTTCTTCTTGGCTATCTAGCTTCTTAGACTTATAACAATAATGACAAAATAAATTATATTTTCGTTTAATATCTTATTTATAGTGTGGAAAAGAAATTTACAAATATGAAAGTGAAGTGTCAAGTGTGTAGTCCAAATTTTGTAAGGAAAAAAAAATGTAAACCTTGTGGACATGTTATTTTATTGGAATCAAATTAGTAACATAACAATTTTATGTTAAAAACAAGTTTAACAACTTGTTGGACTCAAATAAAAGCACAAATTTTAACCCAAAAAAAAAAAAAAAACTCATTTTAAAGTACTTGTCTATGTATCATATGATATGTGCTATTTTACAATACGATGCGATTTATAAAATACACTCCACTATATCGTATGATTCATGAGTGCTACCGATACGTTCTTGCGATACAAAACTTTTTGTACATTATAATATATGTATTGTATGATAAATATCACATATCGTATGATACAAACAATTATATATGTTTGTACCTATAAAAAAAAATGAAAGGCTTTTAAAAGTTGTAAATAAGTAAAAAGTTAAAAGAAAAATACTAATCCAAACTCTTACAATATACTAGCCTCATCACACGCACTCCACACGTGCAATGAGGCTTTTTTTTTTTAATAGTTTAATATAATTTTTCAATTTGAATTTATTTATTATTAGTAAGGTTACACAGAAATGAATTTTTAAGATAGTGTGTACTAGTTTTTAGGAAAAAAAAATGTATCAAACGTGAGTGAGATATATTCAAATAGAGAGTGTGCTAATTTTTAGGAAAAAAATTTCTAGTAGTTTTTTTTTTTTTTTTGAATTACAATTTTAACCTCATTTTTATTTTTTAAGAATAAAGATTATCTAATCAGATTATGAGTATTTTTAACATTTTTTGGAGCCATAATTAACTTTCTAAATCCTCTTAATATATAGAGATAAAATCTTAAGAATAAAATATAACATGTTAGGTAAAGAAAATAGTAATAATCAGAAAGAAAATTTATAATAAACTCACAAAAAACTACTTAATATTAGTAGTAGATTTGACATTGAAAGCATTTATATTTGAGAATTATTTGTCAAATTTACAAAAATTCCATTAATATTTTTATCTACAATATATAAAAAATTAATATAATTTTAATATACAAACATATGTTGAAAATAAATTTAAAAAAAAGGTTATACTAAGGCTTGATGAGCCAGTCGGGTGCAGCAATGGTTGTCCTGATCAAGATCAGGTTAGATTGGGTTCATGTCAGAAACACATAATGGACTAAAACAAATTGCCTACGATCTATTTCTTTTTTCTTTTTCTTTTTTTTGTTTAGGTTCGGATGGGTTTTCTGATACAAGTCCAATTCTGGTCTTCACAAAGATCTACTTTCCAGAAACGTCCCTCCAAAGTCCAAAGAGCCATAGCAGAGTAGCTTTCGGAAACACCCTTGGGAGTATGTGAGATGTTGAGACATTTATCTGATACTTTAGGTCGCTTTTCATGTTTTAACAACAAGAACAAGAAGAAGTTTATCAACACATTTTAAAGGGTTAGAAAAGTGGAATCAATCCTATCATCAGTTAAGAATATGCTATAGAGGATGATATCATTGGAAAGCTAGAGGGGTTTTGCATCATGACCTAATTTTGCCATTTAAAACTAAAAAAAAAAAATAATTAATTAGGAAAAAAAAAAAAAAAAAAGCTATCAGGGTAGTGATTATAACATTGTGACTAGCAAAAGTTGTCCGTGATTTTCAAGCATAACAGAGAAAATCACTTATGGGTGGAAACACTACTTGTAAGTAACAGCCTATATCTGATATTTTAGGTCTCTTTTCAAAACATTTTATTTTAATGGGATGACCTAAGCGCAATCCGTACGTCTTATATATTCATATTAAGTCATTATCGCAAACCAAATTAAATCTGCTAAGAACGCAATAGAGGAGGCTATCATTCGAAATACCTAATTTTGCCATGAGAATTTTAATAATTAGAATAATAGAAAATGTTATCACAACAGTGTCAAGTATGTGATTTTGAAAAAACCAGAACAGAAAACCCATAGTGGATATCTTTGAAGCAGCATTATTATTATTATTATTATTATTATTATTATAGCAGTTGCCGAGTCATCAGGAACTTCTTCCCATTTTTATGCTAATGCCAAGGGCAAAATTTTTATGCTAATGCACTACATTCTTTTAGCAGAACTTTCAAAGAAAGTGATTGCTAGTTAGTGGGTTTAATAATGTCTCAATTAATAGGATCATGATAATAGTTTTATAACAATTAATAAAATGATTCAAATGAAATAAAATATTATAATATGAGGATTGAAAAGACCTACTTGCTTGAAGAGACCAACTTACAACTACTCTTATATGAGGATAAAACTAAAGATTTGATGCGTTAATATATAATCAAAGGTCGTTTGTTTGAATAATCATAATTATTCTTTTCATAAGTCATAACTATGGAGGTAGTTTTCTTTTCCCAATCATATAATCCACACAAGACTAGTAATTTTTGTAGTTTCTTTATAATTTTTCCTTTTTATCTTAATATTTCACATTCACATTTATGGTTATCAGACTTACGAATGAAATATGTTACTTTTTGATAGGTAACTTAATTAATGGCATGGCACCTTGTAATACGTGAAATTTCTGCTAGCTGGTGATGTGGAACCTCATAGACAAATTGAGACGAAGAAGAGGGGCTGATTTGCGAACCCAGCCCGACCTCCTCAATATCAAGCTACCTCAAAGACTTACCCTCGGCTAGATCTTGCAAATCTTGAGGTCTAATCACAAAAATCATGGTTCTCGTTTAAGAAGAAAATTTTTCTAGCTCATTTTGTATTTCAATCTTCAAAAAAGAATAAAAGGAAAATCACTCCCACCCACAACAACCAAAAAATGGGGAAAAGAAAAAGGTATAGGTATGATTAACTCATTTATATATATATATATATATATATATATCTAAAAACTAAAGTATAGCATTTATTATTGCTACACTCCAATTGAACCACATCATCAATCATGTCAGTAAACTCATTTATATATATATATATATATCTAAAAACTAAAGTATAGCATTTATTATTGCTATACTCCAATTGAACCACATCATCAATCATGTCAGTTTTTTTTTTTTTTTCCTTCAATTTTTAAACAATATTAATATATAAATAAATAGTGCAACTTTACACATTACCATGAACAACCTTAACATTCTTTAACTCATTAAATCCAACTCACCATTAATTTAGCATTCTTCCAATTCTCAACTCTTCATTTTCCCCTTCAAAACTGTTTCGCTCTTTGAAGTTCAAACCCTTCAATTGCCACTTTTGTAATTAATTATGTTATTTTTAACACTATAAATTTCCAGTTGCTCTTTCTACCTCCGCAAAAGTTGCCAAAGTGGCGTCAGATTTGGAAAGTCCCTTTGAGGTTTATCCTTTCCCTTCTTATTTTTTCTTTTCCCCCAACTTCGGTTTTTCCATTGGATTTCTAAAGTTTGTGGATGATAAGCTTTTTTGTGGGTTGCCGACAATGTGATCACTTTGGGGCTATGGGTGGCTAGGATTGGTTTGTCGGTTATGAGTAGGGTTTTCAAGAATTAGAAATCTTTACAACAACTTCTTACTTCATATTCATGTTATACAATTTTTATTTTATATTTGTGTTTTACCTGTTCAATTTGTTTATCTTTGATATTTTAGTTTTCTTACATTTGACATTTGTTTAACTCTATATAGAAAAAAGGAAGAAATGAAAACCAAAGTTTAATGTATTTACCTGTGATTGTTTTGAAACAATAATAAAGTATACGCTGTAATTATACTCCAATTATTGCTTTCATATTTTTTGACTCAATGATTCTTTTTTGTTGTGTAACCTTTCTCAATTTTTGTTTGGTTTCGACAAATATTATGTTTAGCACACTTTTTCTTATTATGTGCAGCACATAATAATTTGATCTTGCAGTTCAATAGACAATAAAAAATCTACCTCAAAATTTTGGTCATGAGGAAATAGAAAATCTCAAAACATGATTGGGGGTTTAAATTTTATCTGATTTTGATAATGCTAAATGTGGAATTTGGTTCTTGCAGGGTTTTGGATCATTAACCTAGATACATAAGAGTTTGACAATGAAGGTTTCTTAAGTGGCCAAAGACATTTCTAAGGAACTTTAAGAGAAGAAAGAAAGTTTTTTTTTTTTTTTTCAAAACTTCCATTATTATATATAGTATAGATATGTATAGATATTGTTTTTGGTTTTTGATTCTTCATTGATTTCATGATTTAGTTATTAAGAAAAACCCAAAATAATAGAACGGAAATGGATAATACTTGTAAGGAGAACAAATTAATTTTAATAATTTTTAGAGAATAAATTATACATTATAGCATATTACAAAATAATTATATATTCTCATGCATCACGTGGGTCTGCGACTAGTTTAAATAAAAACCCTAGCATCCTTTCATCACAAACAAGTCAATTTCTGACTATGTATCAAAGAGTCCCCCACCGACATTTCCCAATGGCTCTTCTAACGTCCTTTAATGCCTTCTTATAGATGTTTGTGGATCTAGGTCAACTTGTGTGATCAATAGGCATCGTCTGTAGAACTACCAAATTTCTGTAAGACGACAATCATACGGAATTGACTAGGTCCATAAACACTAGAGTAACGAGGGGTAAGGCTACTAATCCAAGGCAATTATAAGGACCCTTAAATTATTTTTTTGTTAAAAAAAAAAAAATGACGGTTGCACTCAAACAACAAATGCACGAATTGACGCAAAATATTCGTAAAATCCTCCAACAAAGGACACAACACCACGGCAAGTGTGGTCGACAAGCCAGAAGGACAAGCTGATGGAAGAATTGGAGGCCATGAGCAAGGTTGATGAAAAACTTCAAGAGATATAGAAAAGGTTAGATGGGGTCATGGAGGCCTTAAAGAGAAAAAGGTTGATGAAAAACTTCAAGAGATATAGAAAAGGTTAGATGGGGTCATGGAGGCCTTAAAGAGAAGGACCCTATGGTGATGGAAAATTCGTGCAAAAACCATCTTCTCTTTATTATAGTAGATTATCTTTTGGGAAGGTTTTCCCTCAAGTTTTTTTTTAATGAAACTAGTTTATTTCATTGATTTTCTTGGGTCATCATATCTTGTCTTATTTACTATTTTGATGTGCATGATATTGATGTTTGATTGTTTGGGTTATAGATTGACCCCAGTTAATTAATTAGGTCAAATTACATGCAAATCATGGAGGTACCGACAAATCACCAAATAAACTAAGTACAGTGGAAAATAAATAAATATGGTAATTTGTTGACAAATGGGGAAAACCTCTCACAAGGCAAAAATCCCATCAAGTGAATTTCAGGTCACAACTCCCAAGAATCCACTAATTAAGAATCAAGCGGTTACAAGTAAAAAAAATTTTTACCACTACCCTGAACTATCTCAAAATAACAACCTACAGTTGAAAATTTGCTCCAATCCCCAATTGGACTTAATCTTGTAGAGACTTCTTCCTTTACACAAATCCCGGTACGTGATTAACTCCCAGCAACTGATTGACTTTTATTAGTTGCAAAGTTCTTTACTCTAAGGCACATTAAAGATTTGGAAAGCACTTGGTTACAAAACCCTAAGGCTCATAAAATGTAGTAGCTTCTCATAGAGTGTATAGGTTCTTTAATTGAGTTTTTGTATCTTTGATGACTTTAAAATAAAGTTTTTATATAGTCTAGAGGTTTAGTGAACGAAACCTAGCAATCTAAGTCATCATGGGGCCGAAATTCAGATTTGAGAATTTTGAAATCATAGATCTCGATAGATTGAGCTTGTGTCGAGAATTCTTTATTAAGCCTCAATGGATGCTAGTGTCAATCTTGTGTCAAGGTTCACTGTCTCAGTTTTTCTTCACTTATTTCTTGGTTCAATCTTCATGTCTTTAATGATTCCATTTTTTGCGTAACATACTTCTTGATCCATTAATAAACTCATCTTAGATCTACCTAATTACAAGTAAAATGCATTTTGTCAAATGATATGCTAATACATAGAAAATATGACCCTAACATATTGTTTAACCAAGGACTAATAATAGATCTAAATAACAACTTGGCTTTAAAAATAGTGAATTCTATCAATTAATTAGTACTAAAAAGAGTTGCTAAGAGGCTACATGGAACCATTCAATAGGGATGCACTCCATGTAAAAAAACTGGTTGAGAAGGTCATCTTGGAAGCCTTCATGTTGGGATTGCTCCCCACCATATTATTATTCTCGCTACTAAAGGTGCTTGTTCGATCTATTAAAGCTTAGCATTGTTCAACTTGTGCTTGTCAAGCAATGCAAAGGGAATACCAAGAGTCAATAAAAAGTGACACCCAAGTAAAGAACATTGAAGTTTCCTGTGATATCTAATTAGCCTTGGAGGGAGTTCCCCACAATCTACGAAAATGAATGAACTTGATCCTGTCCCAATCAAGGGACTCCCACCCATCATTGCACAAAAAGAAATACCTTTTTTTTTTTTGGTGCATGAACTAAGGGTGTCATTTAACGCAAGTAGACCTAATGCCATTGAGTGGACCTGACACCACCCTAAAAGACTCAAAATTAGAATCCAAAAAAAATGAATCGATGATTAAGGGTGATGTGTGCATTGTGAACTCTAACTCTATGAAAGGACGGTATTAATTTCACCCAAAGAACCCTAAATATGGGCAAAGGGGAATCCACAAATGACGTTAATTTTGAAAAATAACCCAAATGACCACAAACACAGTAGAACCTCACATGAAAAAATTCCAACAGAAGTTCTTCGAGTGAAACAATTAATTGAAGAAAATGACAGAAAGAGAAGAAAGAAAAGAATAAAAATTCATCAGTAATGGAGGACAAAACAAGGAAAAGACACTTTGTGAAACGACAACATGAAGGCGGAAGGGTGAAGGTGCACGTGTCATGAGAAGTTAAGAAGGCATGACACCACGACAAGGAGGTGATGTAGCATCACGACCAAATGATAATGTGGCATCTCAACCACATGGTGATGACTGATGAGGAACCTTGGGGACAAGCCAAGACCGAATAACGTAGCTGACTATAGTAGCAAACCTAGTTTGATATCCTCAAAATCGAGCCATGTCAAAGACTTATCCCTTAGTGTGTTCTTACAAATCTTGGGATTTGACCACAAAAATCATGGGGTCCTGTGTAATAAGATATATTTTCTACCACAATATGAATTTTAATTTCCGACAAAGATTAAGGCGAAATTCACACCTACGACAACCATAAAAGGGGAACATGTAAAAGGTAAGGGTACAACTGACTCATTTGGGGAAAAAAAAAAACAATCTCTGACTCCGTTTATCATGAAACAATTTCTAACATAGACATTTAGAGTCTCATGTTGTAGCCTATCACCGATACTTGATAACTCTTTTGATGCCCTTATTTTATTATTTCTTATTGGTGCCCAAGATCCAATCACCTTCATGTAATCATGGGAATGAGTAATTATTCACTACTCCATAAGTACAGTGACGTCGTACTTCTCCCTCTCATATAATAATGATTCATATTAATTCAATTCATGTTGGAATTTATCATTTATATAAAAAGAGAGAGTATCACATCATTGTACTTTGAAATACCTGATAACTTTTCCTAAAAACATAAGCCATGTGCTATTTGCTAGTGGGCATTCGACTAGGTCCACAGCTCAAAATTGTGAACCATGTTGCATTAGTTCATACAAGGAGGAGTTCCACGAGTTATGTCAATATGTTGTTAAAAATTTTGTAGCTCAATTAATATTTTTTAGAGTTTCTAATAAAGTTATCTAAGGTTCAAATCTCTTATCCTCAATTATATAAATATATAAATATATATATATATATATATATATATATTGTTTGATAGATTGATGCCACGTTAGTAATTAATTTTCAAAGCATGAGCCATGTTACATGGCCAATAGTCATGCATGGCTTTGCTAAGTGCTCCACTGAAACCCCTTACTTCGACAATGTTTTGATGCACAATTAGTCAATTACGCATTTATTGTCGTGACTCAAGAAAATATTTTGTGTGAACACTATTGGGTAAAATTAGGTCATCTCTCTCTCTCTCTACGTCAGGCACACTCACAAACAAAGTACGCACGGCCCAACTTACTTTAAAGGGCGGAATCAAAAGTTAGGTCACTCCCCCTGCTTACCAATAAAAGCTAGCCACAACATAATTCTGGTTTTTGGTGTGATCACACATGATATGGGAACTTTTTCAATATATGGTCTGAATTTATATGAATTGAATAATGTTATTCATTAACAAAATCAACTCATTTAACCGACCAATATTAGTGTCTGCCTATCATGTTTTCTCTGACCCTTATTATCTTATAATTTCAACTTAACTAGAACAAACACTTGTACAACAATTGAATGAATGATGTTTTGTACGAACAACATTTTTCATTGCCTAAATGCATAGACTTTTAAGATCATATCATAATTGAAAGCACTATCCAAGAACTCAAATTTATATGTGGAGAGAGAGAGAGAGCAATGACCTCAAATGATACATGCACGCGTAAACTTCTAGCTATCTATTTGATTGTCTCACTTTCTTTCATATCATATGCCTAAATGCATAGACTTTTAAGATCATATCATAATTGAAAGCACTATGCAAGAACTCAAATTTATATGTGGAGAGAGAGAGAGCAATGAACTCAAATGATACATGCACGCGTAAACTTCTAGCTATCTATTTGATTGTCTCACTTTCTTTCATATCATATATAAAATGTGGATATCTTCTTCTTTTTTTTCTTTTTTTTGAGAATATAAAATGTGGATATCTGATATAAAAGTCTGGATATTGTATAAAACACTTCACATCAAATAGTGTAAAACAATATTTTCCAACCCACACAAAAAAAAAAAAAAAAGGGAAAGATGAATAAGAATGCTGATTATGCAAAGCAAAACTAGCCAATTGTAGGCGAAGGTTCTATGGTGTTGGCGTGATGAATTAGCACTGATTTTGGAGGCCTCAAAATGTGATTTCCTACATGAGGAGACTTAAATGGTTCATATAGAGTTTATTCGAATCATTTAATTATTTTATATTCATATTTTTTTATTTATTTGATAATAAGAGTAATAGATAAAGACCCTATTAGGAGTCTTTTTGTGAACGTACACTTTGTTTGGTAAAAAAGAAGTCTTTTGGTGAATAGACATACTCCTTGATGGAAGTAATATAAATAAATAACCAACGTTAATTTTTTTTTTTTTGGGAGAAATAACCAACGTTAAATTGAGTAGTCTCTAGTCTAGCTTTTAAAAAAAAGCCAGTGTTCCCTATCAAAGGGTTTCTAAAGAGAAGGTCATTGAGTAAGAGAATTCCCTCATGATTCTTCATTTTTAATAAGTTCTTATGTGTAATTTTTCATTTTATAGTAAGTTTTCTCTAAATATTACTTGAACAAAAATGACATAAGGTACGATGAATTTTTCCGTTATTTTAGATTTCTCACACTCTACTCTCCAGGGAGAATCCTAGCTACCTTTCCCTATAATTAGCAATTTTAGTAATGAGCAAATGGTATCTATAACTGTACCAACTTTATGCCTTTTTAGCCCCAAAAAAAAGGTTATGCATTGCCCCTCCCAACAAAGTTTCTCTCCAAACTAGTTTGGAGAGAAACTCTTCAATCTTCTCATATATTTCTTTTTTGAGTGTGAATTTTAAAAATCTAACCGTTAAAACTTTGTTCAAAATGATCTAATTTTTTAGTCAATGTTCCTGTTGGAAAAAACTAGTTTTGTATCTCATACAAAATATACAGTGAAAACAACAAATACGAATCTACTTCATTCATGAGAGATAAGATGTAACCTTGAATTTTAGAATAAAGAATAGAAAGCGTTCTTTGATGCAGTGAAATTCAAAATCAAGACATAAGAATACCTCAGATCAACATCCCAATTCCATATAGTGCCCAAGATGAGTGGTCTCTCAATCAATCTTTATGTATATTGATTCTTAAAGAAAGTTCCTCTTCTTCTCATTGTAAAGAAAAACTATTTTCTTTTCTTTTATTATATGTACATTACTAACTACCTTGATAGTTACTTTATTTAATAACTCTTATTAAATAAAAACTAATTATCTAATTGAGTTAGCCTTTTGGGCTTACCAATTGGGTTTTAGTTTGTGGTTTGAGATGGGACCAAAGGGAACAAATAAGACTTTAGCTCCAATGAACTTTGGGCTTATCTGTTAACTGTTGAAAAGTCCAAAGTTATCATTAATTATATTTAATACCACTATATAAATATAATTGCACTCCAGAACTTACTAATAAGTTATATTCCAGGACTCTAATGATATCATTTGACCCTCCATGAAATATCAATAGTGAACAAAGTCATAATGAACTGTCACTTTGTAAGCAATTATTTTATCCTTGAGTACTCGATTTAATATTTTAGTTATTCATATTTATTGAAATTTGATTTCAATAAATATAAACTTTAATAACTCCTTACTAAAGTAGATGCCCTGAATAACCAGTTCCATTAAACTTATCTCAAGTGAATATTTTCATGTCTCTATAAAAAGAGATTATGGATTCTATTTTGAGAATTTGTGTTCTCTCAACACTACGTGTGGTTACCCAACATACTGAGGTTTTGACCGTGAATATTAGATCTCATTCCTGATATATCAAAATAACCTACATTTCATAATCATGTTCACTATCTTCTCAGGATTGAGAGTTTATGAAATTAGAAGTAGTGAGATTAATTATTCAAGTGACAGTTATTGATTAAATAATTAATCCCATAGCGATTCAATTGGATGTTTTAACACTTAAGACACATCAACTCATCAACTAGAAGTCTTCACTTCCATGATCAAGATAAATCATTTTAGTTGATGTATTATAGTCTTCGCAGATGAAATGCCCAATTTTACCATTGACTACGAACTACATTTTGAGTTTATAAGGAACTTTGATTTATATCTTTTGTGATCAAATCACATATAATTTATCTCAAGGACTATGATAATGTCCATTAGTTCATTTATAAATAGTCTCATATAATTAATAATTAATTATTTATAACATGCCAATTAATTGGATTTTAGGCATAAACCCCAACAATATCCCATTTGCCCTCAAAAGCAATTTAACATATATCCAACACTTATTTCCTTTAGAGTAATTCATAGTCACTCTAAGGCAAGGTTTGAAAACAAGTTTC
>NW_027069820.1:539246-591690 GCF_002906115.3 Quercus suber
AAAAAAATCTTTTCATAGTTGAACCATTTCTTTCTGAATAAATCTTTTCACTACTAGTCTTGACTTTGAAAGTTTGCACATTCAAATCTATCAATCTCATTTATTTGTAGACATATTTGAAAACAATAGGCTTAATGCCAATAGGCGTCTCTACAATTTCTAGACTTTAAATAGAATCTAATTCTATTCACATAACCTTGATCTAGTAATCCATATTCATATCATCTATTGCCTTCATGTAGGACCGTGAATTAAATTCATATCCTTGTGGAATGATTTCAAAAGTTTATTCCAAAAGTATGAATTTATTTGGTAATTGATAATCCTTCCACTATGATATTGTACCAGTATAATAGTTATCTACAGAATAATGTCTTGTGGTGTATCTAATATAACCATCTTATTTCTAAATGTATTTTATGGTTGTCCTACAACAAATTTTGATAATTTTTTTTAAGAACATTCTACCTTTAAAAGAGACCTATTCCTCCTTTATATATGCACTAACTTAAAGAAGTCATTGGAACTTCATTCCTTTACATAAAAGAATTCCTAGATCATATTATCCTCTAAATAGAATTCATAAACTAGGAATATAACAAAATAATGGTTCTAAAAGCCCATCTTTCACCAATCTTAAATATCATTTAAATTAATAAGATCTAGACATAAGTGCCAAAACATACAATACTAAAGAATGAAAACATTCTCTTTAAAAAGTAAAACATGTAAATTTCCATCTGGAAAACAATCATGGACAATGCTTAGCTTTATCAAAACAGAAACGCATTCCTTTTTTTCATACTTTTGAGTCTAATTTCCTTTTGGCATCTACTAGGGCAATTAGCTTGTCCAACTGTTTGGAATTATAATTCCTCTTCTTACCACCCTTACCTTTTGATTCAAGCTAAAAATTCAAATTCAATCATATTGATCCTAGCCTTAGCTTTTAGGATCACTTCCATTGCGTAAAACTCACTTATCAACTCAGATAATAGAAAAAAAAAATTATTTTCAAAACAATCTGAATTGATCAAATGATTCTAACAAGACTTGTGGATCATATTCTTATGAGATTAAAATTTAAACTCTACATCCAAGAATTCTAATTCATTTAAAAATAAAACATTTTCATAAAATGATATAGAATTGGAACTCCTTAAGCCTTTCTTAGCACTCAATATGATTCATACCAAACATCTCATTTAGACTTAATATAAAGTCTAAGCCTAGTACTAACTCTTGCATCTCATGCTGTAGCACAATTGAGATAGAAGCTAATGTAACATTTTAGCATTTCAATGGAGACTATGATCACATCATAAGTTATCTTCCATAAATGCACCATGTATAGAAAATTATGACAATGCTGAATCGAAACATATTTATGTACTTCAGCTCCTTTAAGTACCATGTCCAAAATTATTTCTAAGTTAATGTGATTCAATTAAAATAGTAGTTAGAGAACAAAAATTTATGACAACTTTATTTTGAGACTATGAACATAAATATAAGGACATTATAATTTTGCATCCATAACCATATAGTATAGAACCCGAAAACCATACTATACTAGGTGCAATGACAACCTAATCCCGCAATTAATATTCCTCAGTATAGAGTGAATACCAACCACTATAATCAGGCGAGAACTATTCTCATTATTAATGCTATTATGGTAACTCTTACCAAACAAAAATACTTTGCTTCTTTCCTTTAGCCTCTGAGTAATAATGACATAGCTCCTTTAAGAGGTTAACATTACATTTAGTCTAGTGTACACCGTTATTTAGAATCATGTGAAGTCACATTTCATCTCCCTTATAGTGTTTAAAATTTGTAGTACTATGAAACGAAACACCCCTCTTGGGGATCGCAAGGCATATATGAAAAGACGAGGTGCTTACCCACACTACTATGAACTGATAATGGAGGCTATGAGATCCAACCCTTGTATTTCTCTCATACTAAAAATTTTAAAACAAGTGGATTGTCTTGAAATCATTGTGATATTATCACAATTTTAACCCTACACATCAAATGTGTTTAATTGTTTAAATTTGATGTGATCTAACTAAGTCACATCACAGTAGCATAACGAACATTCACATAATCACAAAGAAGTTTAATAATGTAATCCGTGAAGTAAATACTCTCTGCATGGAATGCAAGGCTCAACGCCAAGACAAGGTATCTACTCACATTACAATAAACTTAATAAAAGGGTTATTTCAGCACTCCCACTCGTTATTTGGGTTTTTCTTTAAATAATTGTGATCTCATCACAACTAATAACCTTACACTTGTTGAAGACTCTAATCTCATTAGAATCACCAACTAAAATGGAAGTCCTAAACTATTTAGGATTCCTTAAACTCTAATGGATCAAAGATTAATTATAAAGAACTCTATACTTAATTTACTAGATAAAGTATACTAATCTCATTAGAAACTATATAACTTTAATTAGAATTTTAATCTCATTAAAATACTCTAATTAAAATAAATTAAGGACTTTCAATTATACAAAAATTCTAATCTCATTAGAATGTTTCTTAAAAGACAAGTCCTAAACTATTTAGGACTAAGAGTTCTATTTAACTAATATCTTTGATCTCATTAGGTATTTTAGTTAGATAATGATTAATAAATGTTCTTTAACTTTTAAGGACTATAAAAATTAATCACTTTATATAGAATCATGTGTAATCTCATCACACACAACCTTGCCTTTTATCAAAGCTTTAACACTTAATCAAAAAGCAAGTGAAAATTCAAAATTCAGGGTCTTCGATTGGTCGAACCTTTTCTCGATCCATCAAAAAATGAAGAAATTCATCACAAAGCCAATGCCTCATTCAATAGATTCTCAATTCTTGTTTGATTGATTGAAAATAACATTCAATCGATCGAAAGGAATTCTCGATTGATTGAGACAATGAAGAATTTTATCATAGAGTTTTTGCCTGAATCAATCAATTCTCGATTCCTCTTCGATCAATCAAAAAGAACATTCAATCGATCAAAAGAAATTCTCGATCAATCGAAACTTGCAAAACTGAATTTTTCTCAGAATTTTCTAGCAATTGTTTTTGACAGTTTTTTATATTTTCCATCAAAAATACATTTTGATTTTATGAATGAAGATTCCTAGATCAAACATTAAGGTTTTCAAGATCATTATCAAGAACCCTAATAATGCTAGAAACCTTGAAAACATAATCCTAATCTCATTAGGAATAAATTTCATTAAAAAATTTTAACCAGTAACCAAAAAACTTTAATTCTAGTATTAACATACTGTTTGATCAATATTAATAATCTGTATCATTACCGAAAAAAGAATCCTTGAATGTATACATAGTTAACCTTCTCAAAGTCACACCATGCATATATTAATATATACTATCATATCAAGGATACAATCTCATCCTAATGAAGTCAGACCATCAATCCTTTATGAACATTGACGGTATACCTCACTAATACAAAAACTAGCAAAGTCGGCACCGTAACTAAAAGATATACCATGGTCCACTTTGAAAAACTGAATCCAACATATGTATCTCATATACAAAATATAGCATATGGATTCAAAGACACAATTATGCAAAAACTTTATTGCAGAAAATAAAAACACCAAGAAAACGGGTTTTCTTTAATTCTAAAACTCAATCACATGTTCTATAAGCATGATATTGTAGACCGCTCTGATACCAATTGTCGGAAAAACTGGTTTTGCATCTCATACAAAACACACAACGGAAGTAACAAACATGAATTTATTTCATTCATGAGAGATAACATGTAACCTTGAATTCTAGAACAAAGAATAGAAAACGTACCTTGATGCCGTGAAATTCAAAACCAAGACTTGAGAATACTTCTAATCAACATCCCTATTTCACATGGTGCCCAAAATGAGTGGTCTCTCAATCAGTCTTTATGTACATTGATTCTCAAAGAAAGTTCTTCTTCTTCTTCTCATTGTAGAGAAAAACTGTTTTCTTTTCTTTTCATCGTATGTACATTACTAACTAGCTTGGTAGTTACTTTATTTAATAACTCTTATTAAATAAAAACTGATTATCTAATTGGGTTAGCCTTTTAGGTCTACCCAATTGGGCTTTAGTTTATGACTTGAGATAGGACTAAAGGGAACAAATAAGACTTTAGCTCCAATGGTCCTTGGGCTTATCTGTCAACTCTTAACAAGTCCAAAGTTACTATTAATTATATTTAATACCACTATATAAATATAATTACACTATATGCCTTATTAATAAATTATATCCCAAGACTCCAATTATATCATTTGACCCCTCCATGAAATATCTATAGTAAACAAAGTCATAATGAACTGTCACTTTGTAAATAATTATTTTATCCTTAAGTACCCAGTTTAATCTTTTAGTTATTCATATTTATTGAAACCCAATTTCAATAAATATAAACTTTAGTTACTCCTTACTAAAGTAGACGCCCTGAATAACCAATTCTCATTAAACTTATCTCAAGGGGATATGTCATGTCTCTATAAAAAGAGATTATGGATTTCATCTTAAGAATATGTATTCCCTCAACACTACGTGTGGTTACCAATATACTGAGGTTTTAACCTTGAATATTAGATCTCACTTCTGATATATCAAAGTAACATACATTTCATGATCGAATTCACTATCTTCTCAGGATTAAGAGTCTATGAAATTAGAAGTCGTGAGATTAATTATTCAGGTGACAGTTGATTGAATAATTAATCTCACATCAACACATTAACTAGAAGTCTCCACTTCCATGATCAAGACAAACAATCTTAGTTGATATATTATAATTTTCGCAGATAAAACATCCAATTTCATCACCAACTACGAACTACGTTTTAAGTTTACAAGAAACTTATGATTTATATCTTCTGTGACTAAATCACATACAATGTGTCTCAGGGACTATGATAAAGTTCCATTATTCATTTATAAATAATCTTATATAATTAAATAATCTAATTATTTATGATATGCCAATAAATTAGATTTTAGGACATAAACCCCAACGGTTCTCTCTTCTATTCTCCTTTGAAGCCATTGGTGCTGCAGTAATATAGCAGATTATACAATCACTAATGTATCAAACCCCCATTGCCAACTCAAAAACAATTTATAAGTTTCTCTATCATTTGGATATTGTGTAAAACATTTCACGTCAAATATCAAAGTGCGTAAAAACAATACTTTTCCAAAAAAGAAAAAGAAAAATGCATGGGAATATGCTGATTACACAAAGCAAAACAAGCCAATCACATGCTAAGAATCTATGGTGTTGGCACTGATTTTGGACAGGCTCCTATGTATTTTCTCCATTAGGAGAGTTAATGCAGCTTACATAGAGTTTATCCAAATTATTTAATTGTTATAAATTTAGACTTATTTTATTTATTTGATAATAAGAGTGATAGATAAAGACTCGTCTTATTAGGAGTCTTTTCGTGAACAAAAATTTTGTTTGGTAAAACTAAATATGTCTTTTGGTGAACAAACATACTCAATGAAGTGGTCCCTAGTCCAGAATAAATAAAAATAAAAAATAAAAAAAAATAAAAATAAACTAGTGTTCTCGGCGATAGACTAGAAGAATTCCTTCATAATTCCTCATTTGTAATAACTTCTTCTCTATAATTTTTCATTTTTTAGTAAGTTTTCTCAACAAATTACTTGAACAAAAATGGCATGAGTTATGTCAATTTCTTCCGCTGTTTTATATTTCTCACACTCAACTCTCGCAAGAGAATTCTAGCTAGCTTTCCCTATAATTAGCAATCTTAGTAATAAGCAAATTTACTTTACACACACACATATATAATGCAAGTATTGTGGTATCTATAACTGTACCAAGTTTATGCTTTTTTATCCCCACACACACACACACAAAATAAAATAAAATAAAATAAAATAAATAAAATTATGCTTTTTTCCCCCTCTATTCTACAATTTGCTCCAACCCATGGACACTGCAATAGACATTAAATAAGAGGGTATCTATGTAAAACAAATGATCCACTTGTCTAAAAGGACAAAAATTAACACACCAACATAAGTTTGATTTTTGAATTCATTATCAAAAACCACAATGGGACATGGGGAAAATCATCTAATTTTTTTTAGTCAGTGCTCTATCTTCTATTCTCCTCTAAAGCCATTGGTGCTGCAGTAATAGCAGATCAGATTATACAGTCACTAACGTATTAAACCCCCTTGCCAACTCAAAACATTTTATAAGTTACTCTACATTTGTACGAGGAATATAAATATATAGGGACATTTATTTTAAACAATTTACCTAATCACAGACTACGGTATATATATGCTTGACTGCTGAGTACGTAGACCACAACAGCCTAGATAGCCAAAAAAAAAAAAAAAAGACACAGGCCAAGAAAGCTTAGCTCTTCCATTGAATGACATTGAAGTCCCCCTAGTACTCTAGCAAAACATCACAGGGTTTAGAACCATAAATTTTTTTCCCAACCTCCTAGTTTCCATCATTCTCTTTTTCCAAGTCTCCTCCAAAATGGCAAATGCAAAGCAAGTGTCAGGGAAACTGGAATGGAGGATCAATGTACCTGATGGGACATCGAACGTGTTAGTCCCAGAATCTGATCAGCTAGTGAACAAAGCATGGTTGTGGTTAAAAGGTCTGCTTTGTGGACCAATTTTGATAATTTGGAGGTTCTTATACAAGGCTTGGAATTTAGGAGTTGCTGAACCTAAAAAGGCCATCCATGGTGTCAAAGTAGGGTTGTCCCTTTTGATTGTATCATTTTTTTACTATATGAGGCCTTTGTATGATGGTGTTGGAGGGAATGCTATGTGGGCAGTTATGACTGTTGTCGTTGTTTTTGAATCGACAGTAGGTTAGTATTTTTTATATATATAAATATGGTCTAGTAATCAAAGTACTTTCAATGTCTATGATTTTCTTAGTTGTCTTCTATAATCGCAAAGTCTAAGCCCTTTACATAAACAACATTATGGCGCAGGTGCTACACTCTGTAAATGCTTTAATAGAACAATAGGGACTTTTCTTGCTGGATCTCTTGCTTTAGGAGTTCAGTGGATTGCAGACAAGTCAGGAGAAACTTTTCAGCCCATAATTATTGGAATTTCAGTTTTCCTTCTAGGTGCGTGTTTTCTTTGAAAATTTCTCTACTTATTAGTTATTATATACTACTTCCCAAAATACTAACATATCACTACTTGTCTTATTTGATAAGTTCTTTACTCGCTACTGACCAAAATACTAACACATATATCACTTGTCTTATTTTCAGCTTCAGCAGCAACTTTCTCTCGATTTATTCCATCTGTGAAAACCCGATTCGACTATGGTGCCATGATCTTCATCCTCACCTTCAGCTTAGTTGCAGTTTCCGGCTACCGAGTGGAGAGATTGTTTGAGATGGCGCACCAAAGATTGTCAACAATTGCCATTGGGACCTCTTTATGCATTGTTATAACCATGGTCTTCTGTCCCATTTGGGCTGGTAGTGGGCTTCACGATATGATTGTTTGTAACCTGGAAAAACTTGCTGACTCCCTGGACGGTATGCATGACCAAAGATCATTGATTGAACGCTCAATATATAATTAATTATCCTTATTCAAGCATAACCAAATTATACATTAAACACTCTGTCAACTTGAAATTCAGGATGTGTCGGTGAATACTTCAAAGATGATAAAACTAAGCTTGGCAATGAGGAAGATCCTAGTAAGAGAATGCAAGGCTACAAATGTGTGCTTAATTCAAAGGCAACTGAAGAAGTCATGGTAGGCTGCTAACTATCCTAGTGGGTCAATTTGCTAGCAATAAGATAACTATTGAGTACTCAGTTTGATAAATTTTCTAATTCAATTGTACAGGCCAATCTTGCAAGATGGGAACCTGCACATGGCAGATTCAACTTTCGACATCCATGGAAACAATACCTCAAGATTGGCACATCAATGCGTAAGTGTGCTTATTGCATTGAGGCTCTCAACAGTTGCATAAACTCAGAAATTCAGGTAAAACACTTTACTTTGGTTTTATGTATCATACTTTGTTTACTTAAATTTCTTGTAATATTAATTCCAGTATTTTTGCTTGGCCACAGGCACCAGACTATCTAAAGAAACATCTCAGAGATGTATGCATGCTATTGAGCAACAATTCTTCAGAGGTCCTGAAAGAATTGGTCATTGCAATGAAAACTCTCACCAAATCATCCAAGATAGATTTATTAATTGGAGAGATGAACTTAGCTGTACAAAAAGTTCAAGATTCCTTGAACTCTCTTCCCAATTCTTTCATTGGACCCGCGGTGTCAACACTACAAGCTCCCAATGATGCCAACAAAGAAACTATAACAAAAACTGCCATACCATCTCTCATGGAGGTTTTTCCACTGGCCAGTTTAGTATATTTGCTGATCGAGATTGCTGCAAGAACTGAAGGAATTGCCGATGCAGTCGACCAGTTAGCAGGCCTGGCAGAATTCGAGCTTGCAATGGATGAAAATTCCAAACAAAAGAAACCCAATAGCAATTCCACCTCAGATATCCAAGATCATGAAACCATGAAGACCCTACCAAAGGTCTGAGTCATCGGGTTTTACCGTAATACTAAATATAACTAAGCATATAAATTTTTTTTTTCTTCCTGTTAAGAGTCCAGTAATTCAGTAGTATTACCCGTTAAATCTTCCTTCCTTCTTTTTTTCATTGCAAAGGAAAAAGATATCTTTGTTTTTCCCCCACTTATTGTAAGAAAAAGAAAAGATATCATTGTTTTTTCTTTTGGGTAAAAGCCAGACAATCTGACTCTGCAGTGTAAAGTAAGATTGTATACGTCTGGCCTTGGAACATCACTAGAGGCTAGAACTTTATTTATACAGAACTCTACACCTTTATCATTCTATCATGCATAAAGTTTGAAAATTAGACATACTCCTCAAGTAGTGGGCTGCCTTTTTATGGAGCTATAATGTCCATTGCTTGCTTTTGGTGATTGCACTACACTAGGGAGTGCACCAAGTTCGTTCATTTTTATGCTGGGAACCAACTCAGTCGTTTATGCGTTCCACATCATGCAACTTTTTCTGTTGTGTAAGGTACAGTAACCACCACAAATTTCCCATTTCCCTAAATAGATTAATACTACAAATCCCTGCCACTTTTTGTTGTTGTTGCAGTACATGTTGCACAAGTACATTGGCAGGTGAACCTAGATTTTCAGTACGGATTGTCAACAACAAAGTCAAAGAAGTCTACAAGCACAGATAAGATTGCAAGCGAATGGGAATTTTTATGACTGATTCGGTTATGTACACCAGCCAATAGTTGATATTGGATATTGTACTGCCGTGTAAGTTGTATTGATGATCTTTCGCAAGTTGAATTATTCTACTAGATTAATGGACCAGTCTTTTCAAAATCAATGTAAGAATTAAGACCAGCTTGATAATGTTGGGTTATACCAGTAGTGGTGTTTGGTTTCAACATCACTCATTAATCCATGCCCATAACTCAAATCTCATGACTCAAACTCAATTCTCATAACTTATATCTCATATATCGATCTCTACTTTTTTATTCACTCCAGAAAATCTTTGTTTGTTTTTATATCTTTGATGCATATCTCATGTCTTAAACTCAAATATGGTGGCTGGTAAGACCCACTTAAAGAAAAAAAAAAAAAAAAAGCCGATTTCAGCAAGTGCCACCAAGGCACCAACGACCCAAAATTCAGCAAGCCGTACCAAAAGTAGTATTTTAATTTATCTTCTTTTATTTTTTGGGGTAAATTTTTAATTTATCTTTGATATACTTCCATATTTTTTGTGTCTTTATGCTCATTTTAAATTGCATATATCATGAGGCATGCAATGGATTTCTGATAAGATTACCTTTGAAGATCTTTTGTAAAAGGTGTATCTCCCTAGGAATATGAAAAGCAATGGATTAAAGAAGTAACAGATTTAGAATAATAATCATCTGGATTGCATGAGTAAAGTGATTAATGATTATCACGGGCTAGATTATATTTCCGCCTGCATCATGACACCCAATGCAAGCTCGACGAAACAAAGACTACTCTTTGTACATCTATGGTTTGTCCAAATGAAACTGCACCAAATGGGAAACTAAGAAAAACCAGGGAAAATATGGACACAAAACTATATAAACCAATCTGACAAATATGAAAATTTTCTGAAGACGCAAAAAAAAAAAAAAAAAAAAAAAAAAAAGGGAGAGAAACGTAAAGAAAAACAAAGAAAGTAAGGATAAAAGATAAGAGATTGTAAACTGTTGAGAAAGTGGGTTTAGTAGGAGGTTTTAAGTTGTGAGGTTTTATTTTACGAATTATCCCACTAATTAAAAAGTTGTAAGTGATTAAGTTAGGAATATTTTGAGATAACCAAGACTTAGAGTTCATGATTTAGACAGCTTGGATTAGAGTCCAAACTTAGTGTGTGTTTGGTTCCACTTTAAGGAGCCAAAACGCACTTTTTAAAGCTGGAATTTTAAAATGAGCTTTGATAATATAATCAAAAAGTGCTTTGGAAGAAAATGGCATTTTGAAATACAAAGTACTTGTGCAATTACACGTGAACAATCAACCCCAACTTTAAAGTCCACGACTTACAGTTTGAAAGCTCCTTAAATAATAGTATAGATAACATAGGAGCTCAAATACATAAGGTGTTGATGATTCCGGAGTGAGTATTTTCTATAGGAAAGCATTTTACCCCGTTTGCCCCTCATACTTTTTAAGAGAAAGGAACTATGATATTGGACACCTTCCATGCTTGGAAATCAAGTAGTTCCTTTATGTAATTATGTCCCTGACAGATATTACATGTGCAAAATTAAAATTAAAAGAGTTCGTAACTACCTTTAGAAGACCACCCATCGCCAATACTTTTATTTAATCCGCAATGAGAGTATAGTTCTTATATCATTCCATGCACAGCACAAGACCAAACAGCATTCAATAACTAACAAATTTAGAGGGAAAGGGGGTGAACAGAGGGGGGCTAGCATTCAATACCCACATCAGAAGTTCACTTATGAATGTCAACAAATGCTTATCAACACTAACTATATATAATTTATAATTCAGCTTCACGCACATCATATGGCAATCAGTTGGTTAGAAGCCTCGTTTTCGGCCACTTCCTTGTCAGGGCCTGGCAAACCCAGGTTCACAGCCAAGTCCTCCACTGCCACCTTGATCACGTCAGTTCGAACGCCCATATCAGTTGCATACCTGCTCATACAGTACATCCCAGCTGTTACTGTAGCCACACCAACAGGATTTGGCATCAGCAAATTCAGAGGAGAAGAAAGAATAGCAGCTAATGGGGCACCAATGACAGATGAAGCTTGACCACTTCCTCCAACCCCCTGTTTGTCTGCTATCAGAAGACCAGTTTTGCAATACAATGTAAAGTCCTCACAGTTGTTTCGAAACACATCATAATTTCCAAATCCATTTTGAAGAAGATACATTGCTCGGTGGATAACTACTTCTGGTGGGTCAGATGTTGCTGTGGTGCACGTGCCACCCCGCACTCTAGAAAGGAAAACTGATGGGGTAACCCCGTATTCAAAACAGTACAGAGATCCTTTTCCAAGGAAACAATCCAGGCAAGAGAGAACTACACCACTATTGGGTTGTGTGAATCCACAGTCAGGAAAGGTAGAACAGGATGATGGGAGACTGAATCTTGAATCATATAAGTCAGAATTAGAAGATGTCCCAGTGCCTGAATTCAGGTTTCTCTCGGGTCTAAAGTGGACCACCTTGCTTCCCCCAACAAAGATACCTGCATGGCATGAAGCGATACAGAACATGATCAGGCTTGATCTACCACAAAAGGAGTGAAGTGAAAATCCATTGACATTCTTGTCAGCTGTTTGTAAGCTTCTTGAGGTACAATTGTATTCATTAAGGAATAAAACATGATCACGTTAAAGAATTGCTGTTACAATGTTGTCATGCAATAATGAGACATGGAGGAGGAGCACAGAACATTTGTGGTTAGGTTTGATGCTAAATTAGGGGAAATATACATTGAGACAAACATAAAGAAAATTTGAAGGATGATATATATCAAACACAATTTACACTTGTAAATCTACTAGAATGCTGTAGACAGGTAACCAAGATATTAAAGCCTTTAGCCATGCAAAGCTGATCAATATTTCAACCAACATATAGCCCAATGGTTCAACTCTAAATGCATACCATTGGGTCCAGTACAAGCCATAAAAGGCAGATGCATTTAAATGTGACTACCAAATAATGAAGCACAAACCATAAAGGGGTGGCTTGTCTGATCTGAACTAGCATTTCACTATTAATTATGTGGAGGTAATCTAAACTAGAAATACACTATGCATTATGCATTATGAGGCAAACAGAATTAAAAGATTCAAGTAGAAGGCATCAACAGTACCAAGAATCCAAGAGTCAATGACGATAAAGATAAAGATGATTTATGATTACCTCAATGTCCAGATAAACCACCCAATTAACTTCTTTAAGTTCTATAGACCAAGCATTCTAAAAGGGATATGATATGACATGGTTTCTTTCACAGAAATATCTTACATCATTCTGACATATCTCTGCACAATTTTTGTAAATGAATGGCATGTAGCAGAAATCACCTTCATGTGTTCAGATTAAATTCTCTGATATCTACTTTACCAGGAAAGCCCACTCTTTTGATCCAAATGCATACAAATTTCATCAGGATCAAGTTGTTAATTTTATAGACAAAAACTAAAGGAGAGGGAAACATAACAACCCTATGACTACATTTTTGGGACAGAATGTCCAAGTTAGACTGTTGTTTTCAGCTCCTTAGCATTTTGAGAAAACATGCCAAGAGCTTTGTTACTTAGTGGCATTACAAGCTAACCTTTATGAGGACAAATCAAGTTCAAATGCCCCCTTACCCATTGTTGTAAACTTGTAATTATCGAATTATCAACAGCAAAAAATAAATAAATAAATAAATAAAATCAAAGAAAAAAACAAAAATAAAATTTGAACTAAACTTTTTATGAAGTTATTTTGACAAAGACATGATGTCAGGAAATGGGATACTTCAAACTCCATGTGTGGCTATGAAATTATATAACAGTTAAAGTTTCAAAATAACATTTGAATGGTTGGTAGAGATTTCTGTTAAGGTCCACTGGCCCATCATTTTACAAATTTTCCTAATCTTGCCTTTCCCACATGACAAATTTCCTTAGACATGTTCATAAGTCTCACAGCCCTTGACATCTAGAAATTCTGTTTCCTTAGACGTGTTCATAAGTCTCAGCATTTTACAAGAAAACTTCATAAAGAATGCCTTGACCAACAACCCACCGGAGGGGAGAGAAGAGGCATATCAATATTTCTCATTAGCTATCCACTGTACATATGATGCGCTGTTACTTAGAGAGCACAAACAGAACTCTAACATAAATGGAATCCACAAATATAAACAGTAAGGCATGCTTTTGCATTGTAAAACACCCTTATTAAACCTATCCACTCTAGCGATTGCTCTGCAATGCACTCTATCCCTTTGAAACCACTACAAGCCTCCATCTGAATATCTTCACGGTAGATGTAAGCTACTGTTGTTGGACCTACAAATCTAAATCCCCTGCATGACCAACTTCTTGTTTTGATAGAAGTAGAACTTACAGTAGTGCTATCTTGGTAATATATCTTGCATAAATTCAAATTAGATAACTAGAAATCTGAACACAGTGGATAATCTAATCTTATTAAACTCCTTTTTTAAACACCCACCACCAAAAAAAAATACCTTAACTGAAATAAGCTCATTAGCCGTATGAGGCTAAGTTGATTACAGAGTTGTTTCCTCAAGTCCCATAAAATTTCTATATAATTTTAATATTAATTTCTTTACTTTTCCTACATTTTCACAAAGGAGCATTACCAATACATAGAAGAGAAAGTACCTATGAATTAACCTGGGACTCCTACACAGAATATGGCAGGACATGTCAATGCAAAAGTCAATTGAAGAATTCCACCCTACGATGTAATGTTGCAGCATCAAAAGAATCTGAGAAATTGTTATGCTAAACGAACTATTGGCCTTCCTTGAAAAGTCAATAGAAGCAATAATCAAGCAGTCCAGAAAAGCAAAAGCATATACTTGCAAGCAAAGTAAATACACATCCACATCCAAAATTGAAAAAACACACAAAAACTATGGTCAAAGTTTTGGAAATCATGATAATCGGCAGAAATACATTAACACACAGAGTATCACCAAATTTGATGGGACCCATCATACATTTCGGCGAAAGATAATCCTGAACAACACTGAACAAACAATTACTACTGTTTAAAAAAAAATTGAAACTAAAGAACGTTTTTTGACAGTTAAAACAAGCAAAAGGCAATTGAAAAAACAAAACAAAATTGCACGATGAACCCACATTTCACAATTGTGGGAGGAAAAATAAAAAGGAAAGAAAACCCAGAAAGTAAAATTAAGAGAAAAAAAACAGTGAGAACCCAAAAAGAAATTTAAACAGAAAAAAAATAAATAAACAAACCCAGAATGTAGAATTAGAAAAGGAAGCCACATCTCAAAATTTAGCAAGCATTTTGGCAATTGACATTAGTACTTAAAAAGAGAGATAGAGAGAAAGAGACCATGGTGTGAGTAGGTGAAGACAGCTCTGTAGGTGTAGATGTGGTCTCCTGGCTTGATCTCACTCCTCTCCACTCTGTTGCTAAGCAGACCCATCTCTCTATCTCACTCTCTCTGCCTCTGCTCTCCTCCCTAATCTATCTCTAAACACTAAAAACGATACTAAATAAACCCACCGTATACCTTAAACACATACATTTGCTAAAATAAATGGCACTGCAAATGTACTAAGAATTAAATAATAATTGTATAGGTGTGGGGCAAGAAATGATTGGGTGACCAAAGAATCAGCTCAACAACTTTTTCCAATGCTATACATATACATATGTAACATTTCGTCATATGTATCATATAATATTTAGTATTGGTACCTTTTTTCTTTTTTCTTTTTTTTGTGTTTTTGGAGTTTTTAACGACGGTTCTGCGTGGTTTCTTTCTTTACCGTTTCCTCTCCTATTGACTTTTGGAGTTGGGTCATTCAAACTTTTGTATTTACAGTACAATTTATTAAGGTCTTTAATCCTACACGGCAAGCGACGCCGTTTCCAAAGGGGAAATGGATTTTGTGCGCCTCGGATTCTTTGCTAAGTTTCCAAGTTATACCGTACCTTATCTCAAGCTTTTTTTTTTTTCTTTTTTGCCTTTTGGGTTCCTTTTAATCAATTTTGTGAGATTCCATGCAACAGAGTAATGAACACTGTTTATCAAAAAAAAAGTAAGTGATGAACACTGTGGACCACTATATAAACATGTCTCAATAAAACCTGTTGTTGGCTTGGATCTTGGACCCCATTGGCAATGAGTGGGAGACTATAATCATATTCATTTAAATGTTTGCCTTTAAGATAATATAAAATCAACCACTATTATCATTAATTTCTCTTACCGTCATGGTGCAATCTTTACCACCACCACCACACACCCTCAGCATATTGGTCATTTTACCAGTACAAAATTCTTGTGAGATAAAAGCAAAGGTTAAAGTTCAAGTCTCTAAAAAAGAACTTTACACAAAATTTTTGTCATAGTGCAATCTTATTATTACTTTATTGTTAAAAAAAGTGGCATGAGATACTAATGATTAGTTATCTAGCCTACCCTATGAACCTAACATGAATTTATGTTTTGAACTTCAAGGTCAATGATTTGTTTCGGTTTTTCCTTTTAAGTTCGAACCCATCATAAAAATATAAATAAATAAATAAATGAACTCAATTTATTGAAGACTCAAGGATTAAGGACCAGCTTTACACATTGATGGTTCAAGTTTGTCAAACACTTATTTGATATGAGGAAATTGAAGTCACTATCTTAATTTCACCAAAGCCTTATGACCCCAAAAATAAGAGTGATCCCTCAATTCCGACTTTTGTACATCATCAGACTACTTGTATTGGCCTTTTAACTCACAACTTTAATGTCTGCACCTTGAATTAATAGCCAAGATCCATATGGGTATGTATGAAGATGGATTCTAAGAAGAAGTTTGACCAAAATAAAATTGAGACAATTAACTATACTGCTGTAATTTATTGAGCATAAGTGGTAATGGTACATTGGTACTTCCATTTTGTAATATATTTCTGGTCTTTCATCTTACAGAATTTACATAATGACACCTCATCAATTTGAACAAGAATCTTAATCTCCAGTAAAGAATAAATAATCATCATATCTTTAAAAAAAAAAATCATGATAATAATATTATAAGCTACCTTTTAATAACCTCTTCACAATTACTATTCCAAAAAGACATTCCAATCGTAGATTTTCACATCGAAACTTGAATCCGCTTCTAATGATTGCCTCAGTTCCTTGGCACAGTCAGCATCCTTGGCAAGTATCAATGCAAAACCCCCGCCACCAGCACCCACAAGCTTGTAGCCACTGCAGTAAGGGTCGGCAAATGAAAAGAGCCTGTCAACAAACTCATTGCTGCAGAAAGGGTCAAGTTCCTGATGCAACCTCCAAGCCTCCAACATTATTTCCCCTAACTCGTCAATGTCACAGTTCATTAAAGCTTCCCTCCCAATCTTTGCCAATTCAGTGAGACGCTTGATGCTAGATATAAGAAGGTTATCTCGTTGAAGATATCTAGTTACCACTTTTAGCAGAACTTGGTTTGCAAGTCGAACCTGCACAGCGTTTGCAGTATATAATCCAGTTATTAAAAATCTTAATATGGACCCAATACAAAGAAGGATTTTTCTTTGTAGAGAGCTGCAATCTAGGAGTCAGGCTTTTGTTCCTAATTTTTAATTACCAATTCGGCAGTAAAATATTATAAAATAACAAAGTGGATGATATTTATATTACAAAAAACATAATATAAATAAATATATAAATAAAAAGAAGATGAGGAAATGCATCTATTAATTTCCCACACAAGTCTCTGTAGGAAGATAAATCACAGTTACGATTCATTCTTCAAGGGAAGGGTGAGATATTAATGCAATCCGAAATGCAGTAAGCAATAAGCTTCAATGCGACTCATTTAGGCTCCAATCATGCATATCAACTTAAGAAACACTGATCAAAATCCTGGTTGCACTTGTTAGCCTGATGACCATTCGAGGACCTATCCAATATCTAACAGAAATGCGAAAAAAGGGAGAACCAGAGTGAAAAGCTCAGCTGGTGGATTCATGACTCAAAATGTTGGATGTCAACAATTTTTAATCAAATGTGTGAAGAAAGCCAACCTTGATACACAGTACTTAACCAGCATATAAAAAGCACAGCAACAGTTCAAATATACAGTTATATAACCAAATATACTTGAAAGGCATATTCTCTAGGAATGAGATCTGAGTGGATAGACACGTACTTGACCAGTAAATACCACAAGCAAGCGTTGCTGCAACTCTAGAATCAATTGAGGAGAAGCAAGGAGGGGAATGACTTGAAGTTGCAACGGAATTCCAGGAAAACTTGCAGTATATTTTATTCCAGGATACAGACCTCCAATTTGATCCTGCCAGCCACCTCCTGCTCCCATTAACTGTTCTAATACTAAAACAAGTCTGGCAACATTTTCATTACTTTCATCTCCATCAGTTATCTGGAGAAGTCCTTTCACAACAGCAGCAGCCAAGATGCTAGAAGTCCCCAAGCCACTACCACGAGGGACATTGGCCCATGTCCTGATATGCAAACCCATGGACACAAGAATGTTATCATGAATTATGCCAGTCACAAGCAATGCAGATTTGACAAGCCGAAATGGATCATTGCTGTCAAATGGACTTGCAATAGAGGTAAGATCTTCGACATGTAGCTGGTTTCCAGCATCATCGTTAATCAATACTCCAGCTGTTTCTTTCGTCTGTATGATGGTGCCAATGGGAAGAGAACCATCCAGACTAATTGCCATATTCAGAACACAACCAGCACGCTCTAAGCTCCATGGAGGAGTATCACTCCAACCCCCCACAAAATCTACACGAACAGGCAATTCGACCTTGACCATTCTAGGGTGGAAAAATTGACCTACGCAGTTATCAAACTTGTTTTTCTGAAATGCTGGGGTGGACGTATTGGCAGGGGACTCCAAGAGATGTTCTACAGATCACATAACAAAAAGGTGTGTAAATCACTAGCCCTTATAAAAGTCAAAGAGCAAACATTAGAGCTTGAACAGAATGGTAAAATTATAAATTAACTAGTATATTGATAGATCCAAAACAATTAATTAGAAATGAAAGACAATAGAAGTAAAGAAAAGTTTCTTCAGAACTTTCAAGATATAATTTAGGAATGTATAAAAAGCTACCTTTTTTTTTTTTGATAAGTAAGAATGAGATATATATATATATATATATACACATACAAATACGAAAGGCTACTCTATGCAACTGCAGCCGTTCAAGAAAAGCTACCTTTAAAGCCATATCTTACAGCTGAAGCTGTTTCATCAGCAACTGCAGCCCAGACTTTGTGCTCCAACTCACTTGCTGTTGCTTCATCACTGCATGCTCGAAGCAGATCAACTTGCACCTGGTATGCCCGACTTCTTGGAAGAATCTTAGAATTCTGCTCCTGAAGTTTGGGGCACAGATCCAGGAAGTCCTTACATATTTCAACACCTGAAACTTCCATTTGAAGAATTTCTTCACACAATTGAGAGAGATTGCGTCCAAGCATGCCATAATGAATGCATGCTTTAGCAATTCCAGCTGCTAGATCTGCTTGATGGTTACTGGAGCCTATACACATTCTTGTGAAATCGATTGATCTATGCAATTCCTCCAAACTGAAACGGCTTGCATTTTTCCACAAGGGAAGCAAGTAGTTGGTTTTCTGGTCACTCAAGCCCATCAACCATGTTGCCATAGTAAGCATCTCAAAGTAAGGAAGAACAGGGAATATTTTTGCATTCCATAAGCATCTGTCCTGAAAAACTGTTGAGCTCCACAGATCAGATTCCTGAATGCCTAGATCAAGCAAAACCTTTTTCCAGGGCTTTCCACAAAAAGTCCCATTCCTAGAAAGTGAATTTTTTGGGTTATCATGGAGGCCACAATACACAATAACTCTGTCAGTGCATCCTACTAGAGGAACCTCCCAAAGACAATGGCGATCAGGAAGCATGAACCTAAATGAATCTTCTACTAAACCACCTTTGTCTCCTGGAACATTGATACCAACAACTATAGATTGGGAACCAATTTGTATTCCATTAGAAATGGATGAATCATATATAAGAGAATCTTCACCAACTGACACCCCAGGTGCAATTTTGCTCGACAGAACAACAGCAGATGCTGCAATGTCGGATACAGTTGTTGCTGGGATGGAACACAAGTGTCTTCGGCCAACAAGTCCCGAACCAACCCCACTTAAGTGATCCAAAACTTCACTTGAAGTTCCAAAATGTAGGAACGACAAATCATCTGTGGTGAAAAAATATTCGAAGGACAAAAACAATACAGCAATCATATCAACATTATTTAGTAACAATAGTGAAAACAATAATAAGATTCAAATACTTGCAGCAATGTTTAACATACAAGCACAGTAGCTGAACATCTTCTGTTTTCCCAATCTGCTGACCAGTTCTTCACCCAAGGGGCGCTTTTGCAACCACTCATGTTTTGCAGGTACCCAAGCTGCTACCAGATCTTCATATAAACTCATCTGTAGAAAATACAAGGAATTTCTATTAGAGTAAAATATGTCAATGCTGCGCTAAATTAGAAGCATATTCAACACGTATCCATTACAGACACAAGTAAAGGATAATACGATTCTCCAAAAAAAAAAAAGTAAAGGATAATACAAGAGGAAGTTAGAAGTTACTCCTACAATTAAGAATATAATTAAAAAATACAGTTTAAAAAAATATAATTAAGAATAAGGAAATGATGACAATTAAAGGCCAAGAGATGACTAAAAAATAAGATGTATATAATGCTAGAATGATTATCCAAAGCAAGGGAGATCGAAGAGGACCTTGCCTATAAAATGAAAACAAATTAGTTTATTATTATGAAAAATAATAAACCAAAATACTTATCAATAATAATAAACCATTTTCTTCGCTCCTGTGAAACTGGACAAATTGTGTTTAATAGTCAGTAATACAAGAATGAATCAAGGTATCTGGTTTACTCTCTATTCATAAATTTTTACTAGTCATTACTAGATTCCATACCAGACTGGGCACACATCCTGCAAGCACTCAAAAATTATTTTACACAAAGATATATCACAAACAAATTTAAATCAAGAGTTCCTTTTTTCTATTCTATTTTCCCTAAGAAGAAAAGAAGATACTCATAGTGAAACTTTTCTCTTTCTTTTTCCTGGTAAAACTATAAAAATTTTTAAAAAAAAAAAAAAAAAAAAAAATGGTTAAAACTGTAAAATTATAAAAATTATAAATCATTTTAATGACCGAATATCAGTGCTTGCCTCTTTTCTGCTCTTCAGAAGCTCCAAAATCATTGGTCGGCAGGAACATGAAAGCTTAACCAGCTCCACCCAGGCTTGACCTCTAACTGCTATAATTCCTGTGTCGAGTAGTGATCTGCCATCATCTAGAATAGCCTTATTCTCAACAAGCTCATCTACACTGGGTTTCTGTAATAGATTATCAACTAGACTGACTGAAAAATTCTTAGTTGTAATCCCGCTTTGAGATGCCACAATAACACCATGGTTAGAAGCAATATCTAGCGTGATTGGAACAGTGATGATGCAGGATGTGTCCTCTGGAAGTACCATGGTGGAGGCATCGAAACAAGGAAGAACGTCTCCAGTCATAATAAATAGACCGCCTGCAAAGGTGAAAATTGTCCCATTGGTAAACACCCGCAATACAGCAAGTGATGAAATTTGTGACAGCAAACAACACTCTGAGCATGTACACAATGTTCTTTTTCAATAAGTAACAAGTGTTCAATCAATTAGGCAAAGATAAAGATACTGTAAATAATAATCGACACTATAACTTCATCAATAATATGAGAGTGGTTCACAGAACTATTCACGTCAAGATACATATATCAATTGTATTGACAATAGACATACAAATACACAGGATACATTGTTAAGATTTTTACGCATAGGAGATCCAACTTTTTTTTTAAGGAAAAGGAAAGCCAACTTTAAGTAATAGATTTTGTGGTCACAAGGTAGTGAAACTTTTACTCAAATGTAAAAGACAGGACAAACAACCTTCATTTTTAAATGCTTGTCTTGCACAAGAAGCAATGGCAAGAATATGGTCAAAGAGCAGTGGAACTGGGCCATCAGGGTCATCTGCTGCCAAATATGGAAGTGGCAGGAAAACTTTTCCCATAGGATTTGCCCAAGGGACTCTTTTAGAATCACCTCCAGCATGAAGCAATAGTATATGCTTTTTGGCCATGAAGCTAACCATTGGCGTGAGAGGGACATCGTTGTTGGAATTCTGATGTTGCATTGAATATCCAGAACTGTTATTATTTTCTGTGGTTGCCACCTGTAGACATAAGCATCTTATCAAAGACAGTAATTGAAATGATTTACCAAATGACAACAGAGATACCTAACCAAAAGAAACTTTTGAACTCTTTAAGTAACGCGGCAGCATGAACAACAAAAACAACCAAGCCTTAGTCCCAAGATTGTGGAATAAAACAAATAAACCCCCATAATTCCCAAGACAAAGTGAATTGCAAAACATATAAATGCCCACAACATTTTTTAATCATAATCCTGTCATCATGGAGAATGAATAATTTAAGCGCTAGCCACGTTTACACTGTACGAACACAATTGGGTTCCTTGTAATTGATTATATAAACCTAATAGACGCCTAATGCGGTAGGTAACTAAAATTTTGCCAATCATAAAAATGAAATGGATCTCAAAAGGAAGTAATCACACACATGATCAAAAAGTGTAGAGACGGACCTCGTCGTTGTAATGGGCAGCGAGGGCGTGAATGGCGTTGAGAGTGGCGGCGCCGGAGCCGATCCGGTGGCCATGGGGGTCAGGGACGGAGAGGGTGAGAGTGGAAGGGGAGATACGGCCCATGCGCTTGGCGCGGTTGAGCTGCCAGTCGTAGAGGCGGGCTTGCTCGGGGCTAGCGGCGGTGAGCACGATGGCGTCCCAAGTGGGAACCCGACTGGGGTGTCTCACAGAAAGCCGGAGATGGTACCATGATTTCTTCAGTAACTCACCTACCTCGTCCCTCTCTTTCTGTTTGCTCCTCCTCCTACTCCTCCTACTAATCCTCATTTTTATCCCATTTTCTCCATTGCTGTCCGCTTCCATTTTTGCAAATCTGATTTGTTGTGAATTGTTGCACGCACCAATGAGTAGCAGTGAGAGAACTGAAAGTCAAGCAAAAGAAGAGAGCAAGCAATGAATGAGTGATGACTGATGAGGAGTGAGGAAAGTGGAGAAATGATATTTGATTTTAGTTTTTACAGGCAATCTCAAAAAGGCTCAACAGAAGAAGACAAGACAAAGTCAGTATAAAACTATCCAAAATGACAACAAAACGAACCTTACTCGGGTAATAACAAATTCCTCCCTGCCACCTCGTATACGACACGTTATCCTTCTTTACAGTTAGTCCACTTTGCAACAAAAAATTTTTAAAGAAAAAAAAAATATTTAATTATAAATAATAATTTATTGGCGTCGCCCGGGTTCGAACCGGAGACCTTCAGTGTGTTAGACTGACGTGATAACCAACTACACCACGACACCGTTGCTTGCATTAGTTCAGTTTTAATATTTTATCTGAAGATGATTCTTTTTCTCCCACTCAATTAGGTTATGGTGATTAATTTTTATAGTGTCATAATTTTTCATTCATTCTAATTTAAGGTTTGCATATTTTCTCATTATATTACACATTTAGAACTAATAATACAACCAGGAGTGTCATGAGGTTAGTTTAAAAAATTGAACAAATATTACATATTTATTTTGTAGGATAAAAAAAACTTGTGTTTTCGTTTTATATATATAATTTTTATTTTGAGAATCTAATTTATAAGTAAATAAAGTAATTTGAAAATCAAGAGGATAGTAGCCTATTTTTTTAGGCAATGTTTTAGTGGGAGTTAGAGTTGTATTTCTCCCACTCATAAGGGTGTAAGGACATTTTTAAACCAAAAAAATGAGGATCCCTAGTATAGATGATACATAATAATCATTCATGTTATTTTTTTATCTCCTTATTTAAACTATTAATATATATATATATATTATTTTATATGGTAATAACCTGTTTGGATGAACTTATTCTCCAACTTATTAGATTTATGTGCAATTTTATTTTTAAAGCATTTAGGTAGAAATTATTTTTGAAGTAAAATAAGTTCAACCAAACACATATTTATCGTGATGAAAATACTAACCTTCCTTTGTTTGATCAGGTCATTAAGAAGAATGCTCCGAAATACAAAATCATATGGTATATATGTAGGATTATATCTCCTTAAAGAGAATTTTACGTGGCCCACGTTTAAGTGAAGATGAAACTCATGTCTTAAGTTTCTTATTTCATATCTTAAGTTTCCTATTTGTGAAAGTTACATGTTAGGTGTAACATCCTTTAGTAACTCTCAATTGGTATAACCTTTTTGGTTAATAAAACACCATAAAATTACAATTTTTAAGCTCCTTGATGGAAGGAGAGTTATGAAAATTTTCATCTAAAAGGGTCCCTAGTCTAGCCTATATATATTAGGGGTGAGCAGACTAATACCAGAGCCAACCCAACTGACCGGCACCAACCTAACCGTACCACCTCTAACACCGACTGACTGAGCCGAGGCCAGCGATCGGATGAAGAATCTCGCTCCGACACCAATGCGGTGCTCCCATCAAAACTGCAACTCCAAACCGAGATTGTGGCCGAACCAAATCGATACAAGATCTGTCGTTCTTTTTTTTCTTTTCTTTTTTTATGAAGCTGATAAAACGACGTTGTATGTATGGATGTTAATAAAAAATAAATAAAAATAAATAAATAAAATAAAATAAAATAAAATAAAAAGCAAAAGGGTGCATTTTATGCTAGGTTTTCAAATTCTCAGGGGTATATAAGTTCATATTTTGCTATCAGTATCTTTTAACTCTCTCTCTCGCTCTCTCCTAACGCAGAACAACGGTAAGCTTCTTCGTGTTTTCAGTTTTGTTTGTCTTCATGTTTTACTATTTTCTCCTTTTCATTTGTTTGGGAAAGCTGAAAGCATGAATGACTAAGTGTTTAAGTTGGTTTAAAACTTTGAATGTTTGATTAAGTTTGGCCCAAGACTTACTAAGCAAGCTTGTGTGACTGTGTTTGTTTGAGTAAGCTTGTGTGACTGTGTTTGTGTCTTTCTATTTTGTTTGGGGGGGGTTCTTCATCAATCATCCATCATCATCTCTCATCTTCTCTCTTCCTTACAACTTTCGAACAGTCAAAAAAAAAAAAAAAAAGATGCAGAGACTTTGAGGGATGAGAGAGAGGCAGAGACTTTGTAGGTTAGGGGAAAGTGAGGGGTATAAAGTTTGAGGGTTAGGGAAAAGAGAGAGGCAGAGAGTTTGAGGGTTAGGGGAAAGTAGAATAAAAAAAAAATTATTTATATAAAATAGAGTGTATAATAAGTGTTTTGTAAAAATGAGTGTGTAAAATAAAAAAAGTTTGTTTTTTCTTGTAAAATAGACTGAAATTATGCACCATTTGATGCGGTTGCTCTTAGAGTGTTTTTAAATTTTAAGTTGGAGGCTCGGTTTTTAAATATAAAATTTAAAAAAAAAAAAATCAAAAAACGATGCAATATCAAATACCATAGTAATAAAAAAAGGGTAAAATATCATTTTCGTCCCTAAACTATCACAAAAGTTCGTTTTTCGTCCCTAAACTTTCAAAAATTCGTTTTTCGTCCCTGAACTATCACAAAAGTTCGTTTTTCGTCCCTAAACTTTCAAAAGTTCTATTTTCGTCCCTAAACTTTTCCAAATGTATTGATTTTCGTCCCTCTCACATCAGCACACTGTCAAAGCCACGTCAGCACTCCGTCAGACGGAGGGATGAAAATCAATACGTTTGGAAAAGTTTAGGGATGAAAATAGAACTTTTGAAAGTTTAGGGACGAAAAACGAACTTTTGTGATAGTTCAGGGACGAAAAACGAACTTTTGAAAGTTTAGGGACGAAAAACGAACTTTTGTGATAGTTTAGGGACGAAAATGATATTTTACCCTAAAAAAAATGTTTGTCACTAACGTCTAGATGACTGACATCACAATAAGGGGTAACTACTAACTAGATTCTCCATCCATCCATCCTTNGGGGGGGGGGGGGGGGGGGAGTCCAACTCCAAGTAGCTCATGTGAGACCTTGTAGCTGCTTAGTGCTTACAACCCAAAAATGCTGGACAAGTAAGGTTGGTGCTAGTGCTTACATATATTAAGGTTGGATGCTATTAAGGTTGTCCAGCCTTACTGTAGCTGCTTATGCTTACATATATAAATATAATATTATATTAAGGTTGAATACTTACATATATAATATTAAGTATTAAGTATTAACTATTAAGGTTGACTGTTTGTAGCTGCTTACATATATAATATTATATATACATGCTTACATATATAATAATATAATATTAACTATAAGGTGATAGTGTTGGATTAGTTTGTTGTGATTAAGGTTGTGATTTATAGATTTTTATATAAAACTTTAATAGTGGACTGTAAACTGCTGGAAAGACTATTATATTATATAGTCTAATAAGTATCCGGTTAGCCCCCAAAAAATAATATAATAAAAATAACATGTCATTAGTCTTGTTGTTACTTTAGTAAGTTTATTGTAACAGTATAAACTATAAACTATGTCTTAACTATGTCATTTGTCTTGGTTTTACTTTAGTAAGTTTATAGTAAGTAGTAACTTTAGTCTACTAATGCTAACCTTTTTTTTTTTTTTTTCTCTTTCAGCATTTTAATTTTTGAGGGAGACAGAGATTAAGAGAGTTCACACTTTCAATCATTCACGGAGAGGTAATCACTAATCACTCACTATATTCAGCATTTTGATTTGAAATTTTTAGTACTTAGTAACAACTGCTTAAGTTTATATATATATATATATATATAAATTAGCTTTTATTTTATATTTATATTGGGAACAATATAATAAATCCCTTGTTAATATTAATGACATGAATTGTTGAGTAATGACAATGATTGTTAATTTGTTAGTTTGTTATTGTTGTAACTAAATGATTAATTATATTTAGATATTGTTGTGAAACTTTGTTTTTTTGTTGGTTGGAAATTTTTTTATTACATGGATGTCGATGCTCCACCTGGATTTGATGCACTTGGGGACCCTAACCCACCTCCTCCTAGTCCTAGTAGTGCTAACCCTAGCCACCTAAACCTAAACACCAATTGGACTTGGTGCATCACTTCTCCCATTATCACCTAAATAAGGTGGTAAGGACCCATCTATAGTATGGCAGCACTTCATTAAGATGGCGGGTTTTGATCTCAATAATCCTAGTCTCAGTGCAAGTTTGTAAAAATCAATATAAATGTCACGGTAAGAAAAAAGTACTTGGGCATGTTGCAACACATGAAGGTGTGTAAGAAGTGGCGCTTTTCCTGTGATGATAAGCAAAAAATTTGTCTTTCCAAGCTAAAGAGAAAGGAAAAGTGGTTCAAATGTGTTAGTGGTTGCAAATTATAGTGAAGAGAGGATAAGGTTGGCATTGGCAAGGATGATTGTCATTGATGAATTCCTTTAAATTTGTGGAGCTCTAGGCTTTCAAGAATTTATGGAAATAGTTGAGTCTAGATTTCCTATTCCCCATCGCACTACCATTGCAAGGGCTTGTATGAAGATTTATTCTAGTGAGGTGGATGTTTTGAGAAGCTTTTGTTGGGCAACGGGTTTGTGTGACAACGGATACTTGGACATCCATACAAAACTTGAGCTACATGGTAGCACTGCACACTTCATTGATGGGATGGACTTACCAAAAGAAAATCTTGAACTTTTGCCTATATCTAATCACAAAGGGACACCATAGGTAAAGCGGTTGAGTCATGTTTGTTGAAGTAAGGTATAGACCATTGTTTACAATTACCGCGAACAATGCTAGTTCTAATGAGTGGCAATTGATTATGGAAGAAGAAAACAAAAGAAAGAGATAGTACATATTGGGTGGTGAGTTCATGCATATGTGTTGTTTGTGCATATCTTGAATTTGATAGTGCAAAGTGGGTTGAATCCATTCATGAATCAATTGCCAAAGTTTGGAATGCATTCGATATGTGAGAGCTCTCCCGCATGTTTGAAAGTTTCAAGAATGTGTTGAAAATGAAAAAAAGAAAGCAAATGTTTGTTGTCCCTTGATGTGCCAACAAAGTGGAATTCCACTTATCTTATTTAGATTGTGCTTTGAAATTTGTGAGAGCATTTGATAGGTTGGAAAGGAGGATGGGCATTATAAACTTTATTTTTGTGAAGCGGATGGAATGGGAAAAAGCCATTGTCCTCCTAACTATCTTGATTGGGAAAATGTCAAGACTTATGTGAAATTTCTTGCATATTTTATGAGGCACACTTAGATTTTTTGGGTCCTTGTTTGTCACTTCTAATACATACTTCCATGAGCTAATTAGCATTGAAGATTAATTGCAACAATTGTGTAGTGTTAATGGGGATCCACTTTTGAAGATATGGCGGTAGAGATGAAAAAAAAATATATGATAATATTGGGGAAGTATAAATAATATAATTGATACTTTTTGTTGCTGTTATTCTTGACCCAAGATATAGATTGAAGTATGTAAAGTTTTGGTTTAGGGAGTGGTATGGAAAGGACAAGGGGGATGTGATGAACTATAAGGTTCAGATGCATTGAAGAGGTTGTATGTGGTGAGAGTGGGTCAAAATGGAGCTTTAGTTCTAGTGGTAGTGGTGCTTCATTGTCTAGGGACTCAGTCAAGTGTTGGTAATCTTCAATGCTGATCCATTAAAAGTTATAATAATAATTTAAGCAACACTTGGCAGACAAGGAAGTGTGGAAAACAAATTTGAGTTAGATAGGTATTTGTTGGAATCTTCTGAGGACCTTGATGGGAAGATTTTGACACCTTGATGTAGTGGAAAATGAATTCTTTAGATATCGAGTCCTTTCCTAAATTGCCCTGATGTGTTGGCTATTCTGTCTCTAAGTTGCATCTGATCTGCTTTTATACAGGGGGGTGTTTTAGATTCGTTCTTAGTTCCTATCTCCTAATAAGTTGAAGCCCTTATTTGTACCTAAAATTGGTAGAAGGATGCAAAGAGAAAAAGACCACTAAAGTTTAGGATGCATGGATAATGTGGAGGATATGGATGGTTTTAGATTGACATTGGTAAAAAAAAAAAATACATATATATATATATATATTCATTTTGTTTGTTGTATATATCAATTGTTTATTTATTTGCTCAATGCTTAAAGTCTTTTATTTTGAATGGATTGTGGAAATTGTATGGTTTGTCCAATGCCTATAAAGGAGGATCCAAGCACCGTCATGATGGATGATGATGAGTGATGTGCTACTCTTTGCTTGGAGTTAGTTAGTAGTTAGTATTATGTAAGTATACTGCTATTATCATTCATTTGTGTTATTATAACTATTTTATTGTTCATAAACTTTTATTGTTATTAACACTGTTTATTTGTTTTGTTTAGTATTTTGTAGGAGTTCTAGAATGATGTATAGTGCAAACTTACTAGACAAAGGACTTACAAGAATTAGCATTTTTTTGCCTATATGCTAATTATATTTGTACATGTTATTGTAGTGGACTTTTCACTAATGTAGTTATTTAGGTATTCATGGGTGGGATTATCATTGGAGATACAACAATTACCATTCTTTTGCCTAAATCTAATTTAATTTGTATATTTTCTTTTGGCATTTGTGGACAGTGACAAATGGTTTTGTAATACATTATTAAGTGGATACATTAATCTTATTGTTATTGACACTACACACACATGACCTAATGATATTATTATATGCTATATGATAGTATTTTGGGAGTTGAACTCTTATTAAGGCAATTTCAAAATATTTTCGCATGGTGAATGAAATGAAAAAATTTGGATAGTTTGGATCATTACTATTTGGGTGAACATATTTTTTTTATATGTTGAATATTTTTTTTATGTGAAAAGATTTGTAGAACAAATTTTTTTTATGTGAACAGATTTGTTGAACAGGTTTTTTTTTTTTTTTTTTTTTTTTTTTTTTTTTTTTTTTTTATGTTGAACAAATTTTTTGCAAGGTTTTGCACAGATTTTTTGCAAAGATGGCTTGCTAAATAAATAAAAAAAACTGTTTGAATTTACTTGAAATCTTGAACTGGTTGATATACTGATATTGGGCTTGAAAGCCCAATTTTTTAATATTAAAAAAGCAATTTTTTTTTTAATATTTCAAACCGACCAAACCGACTAAACCGACTGCAAAAGGTCGGAAAACCAACCTTAGGCAGTTGCATCGTTCCAATTATGAAAAAACCAATCTTTATCGGTTCGGTAATAAATTTGGAAAAAAACCACCCTACCGAACCGCGCACACCCCTAATATATATAAATGTGTTTCCATCAAAATGATATATGTGAGGTAAAGTCATAAACTAGAAGACCTTTATATATACACTATCATCATATGGTGATTCTTCTTTTCTCCAATCATTTAAACAATTATGGCTGGAGTTATGTTTATTTTATTCCGAACTATAAATTAATCTTACATTTTGTATCAGAGCCTCCTTCATGCTATGTTGTTTGTAATTTTTCATAAATAGGTTTTTTCTATGATTTGGCTAAATTTCTAATGCATATATGGATTTAAGGATAAAGTATTTGATTGCATATTCTTTTGTACCTGGACCTTTCGCTAAATTAACTAATCCATCAAAATCTATCTTTTAACCAATGTCAACAAACCCAGTTTTAAGAGGCTTGGAATAATGTTAAGTTTTATGCCATGTATCTCATGTATGGATCATAGCATATAGTGTTGAAGCTTATCGTTGAAATAGTTTGGGCTGGATGGCTTTAATATGGGATAGTTTTTGAATATAGGCGACTATCTATGGAAAATTATTCCTTTTGCATTTGGCATTGGCCGAATGTTTCTATGGGATCATGTTTGGTTTTTCAAATTTAAGCTTATCATGAAAGTGGACATCTTCCATGATAAATTTGCATATAGATTATTATGTTTTTTTGATAGAAATAAAACATGATTTGGGCTAGCAAAACTTATATTGTCTGACTTACATAAGTGTGCAGTGATTTTATAAAGTTTTTGACTATATAAGAAAATTTGATCATTACATAGTTAAAATTTATGATATTTTTTAGTGTATTTACAGTTTCTTATACTTGTCTTTAAATATCATTTTATGATTTATTTTAATTGACATGATCAATATAACATTTAGTTTAACTTTATGATGTCATTTGAAGTGGTGAATATCAAAATGACTTGAGAATAGCCATAGCATCTCAAACTGTAATGATAATCACATCAAGTTAATTTTTATAATACTTCATTAAGAATAAAGACATCTAAATTGTAGTTAATTCGTGAAAAATAATAAGTTGGCCTCATAGGGAGGTTGTTATTTTTATGATTTAATTCGAATAAGATGGTGAATTAGGCATTAAGAATATAATTTTCCTAGGCCTATAGGTATGGAAAATTTTATTCTTATTGTTTATATTTACTAGTCTTATTAATAAAGTATTTTAGTAAATTCATGTGTGAACTAGATTCTCCATCCATCCATCCTTCTCAAAAAAAAAAAAAAAAAAAAAAATCGCTATTATAGCTAGAAAAATACAAAGTCAATGTGCTAATTATAATAGATAACGACCACTTTGAATGCAAAAATCCTGCAATTATTTTGGGATCAACTCAAATTTAGCTGCATGCAAATAGTTATTTTCCTCATAAATATGACAACGAGTTTCCCATTCAATCATTGCGTGCGGTTCTTCTACGTATCATGGCCATTAGAGCTCCAAGATCATTCCAGGGAGCTCTATGGCTTCCATGTTTGGTTCTTCTTTTGTTCTTCATTACGTTCACCTATGCTTCACCACCATGGAGACCGAGGCTCGGTGCACTACGAGGATACAAAAGGGCAAAAAATAGTGTATACAACCCATCTCTAGTTGCATCTGACTCAAACAAAAATTATCAAACGTTCTATTATGACCAAACGCTCGATCACTTCAACTATCAGCCTGTAAGCTACACCACGTATCGGGAAAGATATGTCGTGAATTTTAAGCATTGGCGTGGCGCCAAGGTGGCTGCACCCATATTTGCATATCTTGGAGAGGAGTCTTCCCTGGACGAAGATATTGGTTCTATAGGATTCATGATGGACAATGTTCGAAGGTTTGGTGCTTTGGAGCTATACATAGAGGTGAGTATAAACATATTGTTAATTAATTAAGTAAACTTGATTCATACGGCTGGCTTTGTATGTGTGTGTATAAATAGTTACACTTACACACAATAAAGAATCGCTAGCTATGAGACTAACAAGATTGCTAGAAGCCTAGAACCACTCCTAAAATATTACTTGTAAAAATATAACAGTTAGAATCATATGCAAATGAAAAAACCAAAAAAGAAAAAGAAAAAGAACGATGCTGAAATCATGTGGGACTTTCCATATATAGAGATGGAATTTCTATATTTTCTTGTATCAATCACTAGATTCACTACATTAACTATATGTTTTCATTATTGTTAATAATTAATTAATAAATAATGGGCTTTACTAACATATGGTCTTAAGACATTTATTAATAAACTATTTTAAGAAACATTTTATAGAAAAAATGAAAAATTAACTAACTTTTTTGACATATTTTTTAATATTTCATAAAAAAATTTCTTATAATGGATGATTAATTAACCGGACCTATTAATTATATAAAAATAACAACATTGTACCTTTATTGACTTTCATTTTTTTTTCTTACTTTATCGGAACAAATTCACTGATGGCAATCCCATCATGGAAATATATTTTAAAGTTGTGCTTAATGACCATTTTTCTTGCAGCATCGTTTCTACGGACAATCAATCCCACATGGATTTACAAGAGAGGAAGCATTGGAAAATGCTACCATTCGCGGGTACTTTAATTCAGCTCAAGCTATAGCAGATTATGCAGAAATAATTATAAACCTGAAGAAAAATTTATCAGCTGATTCCTCTCCAGTTATAGTGGTTGGAGGATCTTATAGTGGAAGTAAATCTCTTATGAAGATTAGAAATGTAAACCTCACTCAAACTAAACTTCATATATTAATCTCACATCCTAATGTTTTCACTTTTTTATTTTTCCAACAGTGCTTGCGGCATGGTTCCGCCTGAAGTACCCTCATATTGCAATGGGAGCAGTAGCCTCTTCAGCACCCATTCTTTACTTCGAGGACCTTGTACCACAAGATTCATATCCTGTTGTTGTTACAAAGGACTTCCAGGTTAAAATGAATGGTTTATACTCTATATATTTTGAACCATACCTTAAATTTTGAGAAAGAAATCCCGTTTTAACCTAATTTAAGTATATGTATGTAAAACTTCATTTTAGAGATTTAAACCTTGACTCTTACCTTCTCATTCCACAAAAACTTGTGCTTATAGGATGATCATCACGCAAAAAGTGTGCAGCAGCACGGTGATAACTATTCCTTACCTATAATGGCTTTATCTTTGATTCATGGACCTTATAGCTTAGTGACATGTATATTATATAGTCTGAACTTTTTTATAAAGAGAACTATGATTCAAATCACCTTTTCCTACTCGTAACAATCAAATTATCTTTATATATAAATAAATAAAAAATGTTGACTTTGCTTGTATTATGGATATTGCAGGAGGCTAGTTTGAGCTGCTATAATACCATAAAGCAGTCATGGTCTGAGATCGATAGAGTTGCTGCTAAACCCAATGGTCTTTCCGAACTCAGCAAGAAATTCAAACTTTGCAGGTAATAATACTGAGTTCTTCATTTGTCTTCATATCCCATTTGTTTGTTAACCTTGAACTACAATTTCTGCTGATTTATTGGATTATATTTTTGTTTCTCCTAGGAAAACGTTAGTACTTTTCATCTTATATACTTGTATTAATAAACTAACGCATAGTTTTTAATTATATTGCTCTTTATTTGTCATATTACATTTTTTTTTCCATTAGGCCATTGAAGGAGGCAGCCAACTTAAAGGGTTACCTAAACAGTCTGTATAGAGTCCAAATCCTCTGTCTCATCAATTTGTGCTCCACTTCATGCTCCACCAATAAAATTTGGATAGCTAGCATTTCTCATTAAATGAGATATCTCATTAAATGAGACAACTAGTCTCTCTCATTAAAGTTAGAGTTATCTCATTTAATAAGAGAGGCTAGTTGTCTAAGTTTTATTGGTGGAGCACGAAGTGGAGCACAATTAATGAGACAGAAGATTTGGACTCGTCTGTATACATCTGCGGCTCAATATGATAGTCCTCCAGACTATCCAGTGGCTACTATCTGCAGAGGTATTGACGGAGGAGCCAATGGAACCGACATTCTTGGCCGAATTTTCTCCGGAATTGTTGCTTATCACGGGGAAAATAGAAAGTGCTATGATTTTGGTGATTTTTTCTCATCAGAAACACTGGATGGTTGGGACTGGCAGGTAATGCACGCGCATTTATCAATGTCTTTTTTTTTTTCTTTTTTTTTTTTAAATTTAATTTAATCAATTTCACAGCTTCAACAATTACTAAAATTTATTGTAATTAAAAGTCCCCTTGGCCTTTTTAGACATGCAGCGATTTGGTTATACCAATTGGGAATGGCCCGAATGACACCATGTTTCCTGCATCACCATTTGTTTACAAAGAATATAGGGACTACTGCGTGAGTAAATTTGGAGTGGAACCTAGGCCCCATTGGATGACAACTAATTTTGGTGTTCACGTATGGCTTCTCTCTCTCTTTCTCTCTAAGTGATGTAAAAATAATGTACATGATTTTTTTTTTTTTTTGGTTTCTCAATGTAAAATTGCAGCATATAAAAAGGGTTCTCCACAAGTTTGGTAGCAACATCATCTTCTCCAATGGCCTCCGTGACCCTTATAGTAGTGCAGGGTAACTTTTCAAAAAATATATAATCTAATCTGTAGTATTTAGTTAGCTTGCACTTACAATGATCTCATTATTATATAACGGTAATTTCAGGATATTGGAGAACATATCAGACACCATACTCGCTGTGTATACAAAAGAAGGTAATTCATTCTAATTAATAACGCATGCAATAACATTATGTTCACAATTTCAAATGAAACGTCCACATTTAAAACGTGAAAAGAATAGCGTGTTCGGAATCATTACACTAATTTAGGATCATTACAACTCCACTGAACTTTTGGACCCAAAAAATTTTCTAAATAATTACCTTTTGCTTGCCTCTATTGAAGAACAACTTTACTAATATAAAGTTGATTTTTGCAGGGTCTCATTGCCTTGACATAGTGCCTGCAAGGTCGGACGACCCAGAGTGGTTGATCAACCAGCGAAAAAAACAAGTCAAGATAATGAAACAGTGGTTTCACAAGTACTACGTTGATTTGCGTAAGTTTACGTAGAAGTTCACACATAATGGTATTCATGGATTATGAAGTTGACACCAAAAGTCAGATTCTGCTTTTAGTGTGGACCAAAGATTAACCGCATGGAGTGCAGATTTAATTATGCGATAAAGACAACATTTCCCTTTAAATTTATATCAAAGCAATGTACACAAAGGCTGAAATCATATTTTGAAAACATGAACTTAATTGAAATTGTAAAATCGTGTTTTGAAAACATGATTTCACTATTTAATAATTATAATTAAAATCATGTTGTGGGAACACGATTTCACAAGTTATGTGTACTATAATGTATATAGCTTTGTGTAACAATAATTAGCATTTATTTCATGAGTCTTAATTTTTCTTTTAAAGTGTATTATGACTCTCTCTCTCTCTCTCTCCAACCCCAAAAAAAGAAAAAAGAAAAAAAAAAGGACTATAGTACATACTTGCATTTCATAACAAAATAATCACAATTCTTAATGAGGATCCAAAGAAATACTTTACGCAACAACAATCAAACTCTAAAATCTCTTGTTTGAGGTTGTCAATTTACTTGGTGACTCATCTTAGTTTTTAGTACGTCGCAAGCACTTGCATGTGAGACCTTAATTAGTGAGGGTGAGGTTAATCTATGGTAGAACCCATGAATTGTGGCCAGTATGAATGGAAGGAAAGGGAGGAAGAATATAGTAGAGTTGGTTGAAATTAACTAATTTCGGCCAACTCCCCTCCTCAAATTTTTTGTCATATTTTCTCTATCTCATCTCCATTCTATCCTCTTTCAAATAAATATTGGTTTCTTAGCGGCAAATGCTATTATAGTCACTTTACGATATAGTCACCCCTTTTTAGTTAACAAAATTAAAAATATATATAAATAAATAAAGTACAATTAGTATTGGTTACCAAAAAAGAAAAATAGTATTGAATTTTTCATTTGATGAACGCTTCTTAGAGTGTTTTGATTTTTAAGTCCGAGGTTCAGTTTGTAGATAAAAAAAAATATATATATCAAAATATATATACATTCTCTACATGAGATGTATAGATGACTGGCACCGCAACAAGGGGTAGCTACATTCTCTTCCGGTCCCAATTACTATTACAGTTAGTAAAATATAAAAAACAAAAACTTTTGTTTATAAATATATACCAAATATAATATATGTCATGCGTCTATATATTTTTATTAAAAAAAACTTTCGTTTATAGTACAAAAAAAAAATTCTAAAATATATATATACACATTTTCTATGATTAAAATTATAAAAACATGTATTAAATATATATACTCCTTATAATATTTATATATAAATACTTCAGCTTGAATTGATTTTAATACTCTTATTGGTACTATAATTGTATATTATGCCAATTTATGTTATTATATATTATAAAAATGAATATTTCCTAGTTTAATGTTATTATATATATATATATATAATTTTTGTATTTTTTAAAGATTTTTATTATAAGTTTGAATTTATTTATATTAATATTTTTTGTAATAATTTGGATGATTAGATTTAAATGCAATTCATAATGTATGCATGTTAGATTTTAAATTATAAAATAAAATAATTTTAAATTAAAAATATGATACAATAAATATTTTTATTTTCTTGAAAATATGAAAAAAAATTATATATATAAATTATTTAGTTGTTTTTGTTAAATTACCAATTCTCCAAAAAATTTAAACTATTATGAAATGATAAATTTAACCACTTAACTATAATTCTAGTACTCTCCCTCACGAATAGGCATAAACTTCCCCTTAATAAGTGAATGCCCAATTAACATGTGAGATTTTTAACATTTTAAATATAAGATAAAGTAATGACAAATATCAAACCCATGATCTCCTACTTTAATGCCATGTTAGATTATATAAAAATATGGAGAAAGTAAGTATAGATAGAAGAGAACAAATATAAGGTTATGTGGTTTGATTTAACTGTCTACATCCACAAAGAGAAAGTTTTTACGGCTATATCTTTACCATAATCTCAAGTAGGGTTTATGTTGGGAGTGAGAGCTAGGGTTAGGCATGTATGAGATTACAATAGAATTGGAGCTCTTGGGCTACACACACAAACCTAATACATCTAATTAACAATTTATTATTATTATAAATCTAAAATTATACTAAGAACTTATGTGTACTACTAAATAATCTAAATATCATAAAAAAAATATTACACATATATATATCCATTCTTTTAGCCTTGAATTTTTTTTTTTCATATTTTATTTATCTTACACATTTATTTTCATGATCCTTCTTCAGTTTTCAATTAATTGTGGGTTTCAAGTGTTGGAGGCAAAAACGGTTATTGTTTTTCCAAATTTTAGTTTTTAGTTCTTAATTCATAATTTCAAAACCTTATTTGAAAAGCACGTAATTAAGTCGTATGGGGAAAAACCTTTTTTTTTTTTTTTTTTTAAGTTTGAAAGAATAATACTCATCAACTTCAAACTTGAAGGGAAAAAACAATCAACCCCAATAACATTTGTTTGACCAAACACAATTAACTTATTGTTAATACATCTTATTCTTCTTCTTTTAAAAAAAAAAAAAGTTTTTTTTTTTTTTTTGAGTTCATGCAATTGTGATGAAGAGAACAAAATGAAAACCCCCCCCCCCCCCCAAAAAAAAANATGTCTTACCCCTCAGGTGATGAAGGTGTAACACCAGTTCACATCATGGTGAGTCAGTCTCAGCCCCATTTTCTCATTCAGGTATCTACGCACCCTAATATCCTAAACACATTCACGGCACACTGAGTAGGGCCAGGCGAAAATGCCTAAGGTAATTAAGGGTTACCGACCTCATAGGGATTCTCATCCCTCCTTCTACGAAAGCAACTATCGGAATCACAACTTCACCTTCCCTCCTCCTAAGGTACCATTCTCCCTCTTCACAATACTTCAAATTCACATTATTGGTATTCCATACTCAACCCTAAATTTGTTCATCATCTCATCGGATTCGACCAACTTCTTAAACTTACCCATTCCCCAAAGACAACTAAAAGTTCTAAACGAGAAAGAGAAGAGTGAAATCGAGAAATTTTGGGATCACTAGGAGAAGAAGACTTATAGAAATATGACGGAACTCTTCAGATAGTGGGCAAGTCGAGCCAGATTCAAATCAGACGCATCAATAATTGTAAGCGCGAAAATGATGAAACCCTTAGGTTCAAACAGGTATTTAAACTCCCCCTTGGGTTCCCCAAATGTAACCGCTTGCTCATAAAAGCAAAGGATCATGCCGTTGATAGTGGGAAACGTGGTGCCGCCAAAATTTAACGTGGGCGCCCATTAAGTCTTGAAACGCTAAAAACGCGCATCGGGCAGTCAGAAAGCCGCCAGCATCAGTACAAACCGAAGTAGGGCAATTCGTCCGTGGACCCGCGAGTATCAAAACCCTCCTCCCCGTCCCAGGGAACGTGCAGCAGGGTTTTGAGGGGCTATTGTGGGGCCTATGAGCCTCACAGCCTCGGCCCATCACGAAACAGGCCCAAGGCCCAGGCCGAGGAGCATATGCCATTTTTTGTTGGTGTTGCTAGGCTAACTTGGGGGAAGCCTCTGTTCCCAATCCACACCGAGGACCACCTCATCCTCGGCCTGACGAGGGGGATTTTAGAGAGAGAGACTAACCCCAAAGTAAGCTGTCATTCTCACATTTAATGCATTCAACTAACTCCCCCTGGCCGCATTAATGGGGAGGTAACCCCTTGGCAGGATAACGTTGATCAGAGTGAACCACTTGAGTACCGATAAGGCCTCTGATGGGACGGATGGCCAGATAAGAAGGCAAATAGATGAACAACAGATGGAGGGAGGGGATAGGAAGATGAAAACTATAAAAGAAAAGTTAGTAAGGTAAAAAGGAGGGAGGAGAACGATAAGGCCTCCTCGGCCACAGGCCGAGAAGCATCTCCCCTCTTGAAAGAAAAACTCTTAGCACTTTTCTTCGTTGCAAGAAACTCCTACTTGGTGATCGACGACCAGCACCTAAACCTTTCACCCCACTCTCTATAAATTTATTGTTTGGGCTCATTGGGCTGAAAACCCGTCCTCCAGGGTCAATCCAAATTGAGTCTCCACAATTATAAAATACACAACCAAACTGTATGCATATTTGAAAGACAAATCAAGTGCAGGTAAAGTGTAAAAAAAAAAAAAAAAAAAAAAAACTTGCCTGTGGTGGTAGTGATGTCTTCCATGTCAAACTACTTCTAGGGGAGGGAGAGAGAGAGATTTTTTATTTATTTTTTTAAACCGAGAGAGAGACTTAGTTTAAAAATTAAAGTAGTCAATATATTATAGTAAAATATTAATATTTGGAAGTGGTATTTGATGTGCATAAGATTTCAATTGTGATCGAATTCATCTTCTCATTAATGTTTTTTTTTTTTTTTTTTTTTTTTTTTTTTTTTTATGTTTTATGCATCTTACTCTTTATCTAATTAGTTTTTTTTTTTTTTTTTTTTTTTGTTCCTTGTAATTCATTTTAATTAGAAGTTTTTGTATTCCTGTTTTATCTAATTGGTTTTGGGAGTTATATCTGATTTAGATTGGGTTTATCTAATTAGTTTTTGATGATCTTTGTAATTAAAAGTTGATATCAACAAAAAGTATAATATTAATCTAATATTTATTAGTTGAATAGAATACTATAATAGATTTTTCTTATAATACACTATGTTGCTACTTTTTTTTTTTTTTTTTTATAATACACTAAGTTGCTAAAAGATGCATTAGATTTTTTTTATAAATGTTTTCTTAAATCCACCGAATACACTAAAAAAAGATTAGACGTTTCTGCAATTTAGGATGCATTAAACCTTTTTTTAGTGTAATAATTAAAAAATAAGAAGAATTTGATTACACTACTTCTACGTTGCTGCAATTTAAGAGCATTAGACTTTTTTTATATAAATGTTTTCTTTTTAAAATCTAAAATTTTTTAAAAATTTCTTCAATGCATTAGACTTCTATGTTGCTTTTTTTTTTTTTTTTTTTAATACACGTTGCTTATTTATTTATTTATTTATAATACACATTGCCACCTTTTTATTATTATATATAAATGTTTTCTGTGGGGGGAAAAGGCCCAAAACTACTTAATGGGCCCGGGACACCCTGTTAAGGACTATTGTATTTCCGAGGAGTAATAAGTGGTTGGAACGGCCCATCTGAAGCAGGAAGCCCAGAAGTAGAGGGGGAGTGTCGTTCAAAGAGGTCATCATTAGTCCGAAGACGTCTTGCTCCTCGGCTACGAATAGCCTTGATCAAACAAACGTGAGGAAGGTCCGAATAACCTTCCTAACGATCCCAACGGTAATGATAGGTCCTGAGTAAATCCGGAGATGATCAGAACTAAAAAATATCTAAAGGAAAAACTGCTACCATCGCATTTAATGCACTGCAACAGCTTTTCTGGCCGCATTTATGTGAAGAAGACCCCTGAACAGTGTAACCTCAGCTACCGCCACTCACAAAGAACTAAAGCAGACACATGACGTGACATGCACTTGAGTAGATACGCAGATGAAGAACAGGTGGACGATGGAGATGATAGGAGAGGATGCTATATAAAGAAGAAGGATCCCTGATAATAGGGGAGGGAGAGAAAGAGAGAGAGAGAAAAGCTTTACTGTAGCTCTGAACGTTGTAATCACTGTTCACTTAATAAAACATCTCTTCAGACATTCATGCATGGAGTTGTTCAAGCATTAGTTCATGTTATCATCCTTGCAAGTAACCTAGCGAGCCATTGTGTACTTCATAACCAGCCTAGCTCTCTCGCCCACTCTCTACAAATCTATTGTCATGGGTTCGCTAGGCCTTCAACCCATATCTTTTGGGCTTGGGCTACCAAAACTGACCCTACATTTTCTTTTTACAATAATTAAATAAGGATTAGATGGATCAGGTGAAGAATTTGAATTGTAATTAAATTAAGATATTTATTAACTTAGAAATTATAGGAGAAGAAAAATTATATATATTTAAAAAAAATCTAAAAAAATTTCTTCAATATGGTGCAGTCACTTGGCGCAACCACGTCTTCTAAGCCCAACTTTTATTATATACTAGTATTATACCCGTGCGATACACGGTTTAATAAAAAAAATCATATGTGAATTAAATGTCTTAGATAAAAAATCATATATAAATTAAAAAATGTATTTTGATGTTAAATATAGATTATAAAAAATGAAAAAATATTTTAATTAGAATTGAATGAAAAAAAAGGGGGGTTTATTTATGAAATACTCTACTAATTAAGTAGTGAGAAACTTGAAACTCTAAATTAATTATCCTAATACATAATATACGTAGTGTTTTTTTTTTTTTTTTGGTAAACCCCTTTCAAGGGAGATTATTAAGCATCAAGTATATCTAGAGGAACGGACTCCATCCAAACATCCAGAGAGCCAGAAATAGCTCTTCTAGCTAAACAATGAGCCATACAATTTCCTTGTCTTCTAACATGGCAAAATGAAACAAAACAGAAAGATGGAATAAGAGATTTAATGTCTTGCAAGATATGTCCAAACTCAGACTGGACCATATTCTCACCGTTGATGGCATTGATAATAGATTCCGAATCCCCTTCAACAATCAGCCTTTGGAAACCCAACTCCTTGGCCAACCAGAGAGCTCGACGCGCCGCTAACACTTCCACCATCACTACAGACGTAGGCAATGGAATATTCTGTGATAGAGTAGCCATAACCAATCTGCTATCATTGTAGATTATAGCACCATGACCAGCCTTACTTACCCCTGCAAATAGTGCCTCATCAAAGTTCACCTTCACTAGGCCTGCCGGTGGAGAATGCCATTTCACAGCCCTTGAAGTTCGAGGAAGTTTAGCATGAATAGGACAGAGCTGGTAAAATTCCGGAAGAGTGTCACTGGCAATGGAAGGTATTCGTGATAGCGGGGCCGCTTCTTCACCAAGTCGAACTTTATTCCTTCGAAGCTAGATAAGAGAGACCATCCATGTAAACAAATCAAATCTCATTTTGTTTTGCTGAGCCAACTGGATTACATTTAGGAAGCTCCCACTAGAGCTAGAGATCGATACCAGGTCGGGGAATAACACCTGCCATATTGTGGACAGCAAAAGGCACGCCCACAACGCATGCAACCTATCCTCAGGACCCTGATTGCACTGGGTACATGTATTTTCAATCAGCAACTTCCTCTTAGCCAAATTCACCTTAGTAGGTAGAGAATCAGACCTAGCTCGCCACAAAAGGAGCTTAATCCTATTCGGTACCTGTAGCCTCCATATTGCATTCCATGTGCTCTTTAAATCATCACCAAAGGACACCTTAACTACTGCTTCATTTACTTCTTCCAACTCCATGAGCATCTTATACCCCGACTTCATCGAATACACACCATCACGGTTTCTAGGCCAAAAAATCATGTCCCTCTTATTTGATAAACTAAGAGGGATGGCTTTGATTATTGAAGCTTCCTCCGGAATAAACAACTTGTCCACCTCGTCCTCTCTCCATTGGTAGAGTTCATGGTCAATAAGAATAAAGACTGTGGCATCCGAAGTAATGTCCACAATAGGAGAGGTGATGCTATCATGGTCCAAACTAGGTAACCACCTGTCTTGGTAAATCTGAACCAATGAACCATCACCTATCCTCCACCTCATACCCCTTCTAATAACATCACGACCCTTAAAAATATTTTTCCATGCATACGATCCCATATTATTCTTAGCATCAAAAATTGACCCATTAGGATAAAACTTGGCTTTGAAAATCTAGAAAATAGAGAATCATGATTGGAAGCTTACCGCTAAACTTATTTGGCCATAAAGCATCATTGAACTTTTCCAACTCGCGAAAACCCATGCTGCTTTATTTTTTGGTTTGCAAAGCTTTTTCCTTTTGACCCAATGAACCTTTCTTCTATCACCTCGTTGCCCCCACCAAAATTTACGAATCATGACCTCAATCTATTGCAAAGAGTCATAGGTAATTTGAAACAACTTATTGAATAAGCTAGAATGGCGTGAACCACAACTTTTAAGAGAACCTCCCTACTAGCTTAAGAAAATAATTTCTCTTTTCACCCCTTAATTTTGGACCACACCCGCTCTTTAATGTATAGGAGGTTGGCTTTTTTGCCCCTCCCCACAAAGGAAGGGAGACCTAAATACTTCTCATACTGCTTGACGCAAGCACACCTAGCATTGAGATTATATCCTCCTGCATCACTTGGGGGACATTTTTGCTAAAAAATAGAGTAGTTTTGGATCTGTTTAGCTGCTGCTTTTTCATAACCCCCAAGGATCCCCTAAATTGCTTGACATTCTTGGCTAGTAGCCATGCAAAATAAGAGACTATCATCTGCAAAAAACAAGTGGATAAGTCAGGGCCCATTTTTGTAGATAGATATGCCTTTAATATGTCCTGAACAAGCTGCCTAATTTATTAATCTATGGAGGCCTTCAGTGTAGAGGAGAAAAGGATAGGGGGAGAGTGGATCCTCTTGTCTAATACCTCTACTAGGATGAACGATACCTGAAGGCTTCCCATTGATCAATAAAGAATAAGAGATTGTGGTAATGCACTCCATTATCAAAGCTATCCATCTGTCATGAAACCCTATCTTCCAGAGTACACCCTCCATGAAACTCCATTCCACCCGGTCATACGTCTTACTCATGTCAAGTTTTAAGGCCATAAAACCTAACTTCCCCGATTGCTGATGCTTCATGTAGTGGAGATTTTCAAAAGCTATCAAGATATTATCAGTGATCACATTTCCTTCCTGAAAAGCACTTTGGTTCTTTGACACTAAAAAGGTAGCAGCTTCTTCAAACGGTTAGCTAGAACTTTAGACATTAATTTGTAAACAACATTACACAAACTAATGGGTCTAAATTTTGAAATGAGCTCAGGACATTTAACTTTGGGGATGAGCGTAACAAAAGTGTGATTTAAATTAGGTGGAATACGACAATTATTCAGGCAATCAAGAATAGCATAGGGAACCTCATCACCAATCACAGACCAAAAAGATTGAAAAAAAAAAATAGGAGGTATACCATCCAGGCCAGGGGCTTTTAGAGGTTCCATGTGTTTGAGAGAAACATCAATTTTCTCTCTTGTAAAGTCCCTGAGAAGCTCTTGGTTCATACTTTCTGTCACCTTGGTTCAATAGCTTCTAAAACAACATCCATGACAAAAGGTTGGGAGGAAGTAAACAACCTTTCATAAAAATGAACCGCAATCTCCGCAATTTGATGGTTAGAAGTACACCAAACACCATTGTTATTCTTTAGCCCAATGATCTAATTTCTCTTATACTTGTGGGAAGCTTTTTGGTGAAAATAACGTGTATTACAATCCCCAGACTTGAGAAATAACTCATGATTTAGAAAGTAAGCCAACATATGAATCTACCTTTCTTAAAAGAGTTTAAAAATTTGTCCTTTTAAATTCATAAAATGCAAATTCTAGGTTTCTAGCTCATAATGAGAGAAAGACAACACAAAGTATAGAAAGCAAAAGGTCCTATAAACAATATAAGACGCAATATATATGTATACATGTACCAAAGACATACACTCGTAGAAAATAACATTTATAGATTTACCTAAAGGCTCTATTTATTATTATCATTGAATTTATTGCTCTTTACTCATGAATTCGAATGCAACTTTGTGAAGAAAAAAATGGAAAAGAAAAGAAAAGAAAAGAAACACATACCTTTGTAGCTAGAGGAAATTACATATAGAACACTATTTATGTAATTACATATTTTTTCCTAATGAAATTATATTTCTAGTAGTAGTGTTATATATTTGTGGTAGTAGTTACATAATTATCTCTAAAAAAAATTTCATATCCACAATTAAGCTTTTGTATTTATCTAAGAAATTAATAAAACGATACGGAAAAAGTTGATAAGAATAACTCTATAATTTTTTTGAGAAAGTTGATAAAAATAATTAGGTTGTGTTGTTTCTATCTAAAAAATTACTGCAATTTTTAGTTGACAGAGTTTAACTTAATCTCAAACTTATGCCTTCCTCATATTGTAAGTTTAATATTTTTTAAATTTTTATGTAGTTTTTTTAGGGGTTTCTTTTAATGTAGTTTAGGTCCTTTAGGATAGTTATAAAGCTATCCCATAAAAATGAACTATATTTATACACGTGAAAAGAGGGGGAAAATTTTGATATCTATAATTTGGATTGTAATCAAATTAAGATTTTTATCAACTTAGAATTTATAGGAGAAGAAAAATTATATATCTATTTTTTAAATCTAAAAATCTAAAAAAAAAAATCTGCAATATAGTGAAACCATTTGGCGCAACCATGGTGTCTAAGCTCAACTTTTATGCACAGCTTAATAAAAAATATATGTATATATATATATATTTGATAATATAATCAAATCTAATAAAAAATAATAGTAAAATATTTTTAAAAATTATGATAAGTTTTAAATTTCTAAAAGCTCTTAGTAGTAAAATTGTAATTATATATATATATATATATATAGCACTTGAAAATATTTCCATTATACTTGCTAACATGCATGCATAGTAGCAGAAGTGCTAATCATATATAAATTTCTTGAATAAATGGCCAAAAAAAATTCCATAAATTACAAAAATGTAAGTATTTAGATTGCCATGTAAATGTTTACCTATAAATTACCAGTCATAGCCATTTTTCCATAAGTGAAGACATAATCTGTCTAGTCAATTAAGAACACCAAATCAAAAAATTATATCAATAATCAAGTTGAATTGCATTATCTAAATTAAAAAAAATCATATAATTTAAGAAATTATTAAATAGATACTAAAAAAAATGAAGATATATCTTCTCACATAAATCTCCTAATTTCATATGGTAGATGAGTTTCATCCCAAATAGATTCAGTGAAATTTTTTTACCAAAATAAAATTCCATAAATTAAAAGATATTCATCATTACTGATGCCAAGAGATAGCAAACTGGATGCTGCTTTTTGTGGAAGTACTACAAATATAAAAGAATCTAATATACATTACCATGAGATGATGACATACTCTAATGACAGCCAAAATTCAAGCATCAAATCATTTACAAAAACACCTCTAATTCTGTAGATGCACGCGTGTGACTAAAGATCCCAAAAGTAAATACATCATCCACTGGGGCTTCCGTTCTTCTATGCCAATGGTTAACAAATACAAATAATTAATTTTTAAATAGTAGAGTAGAGTAGGCTTAGTAGAATTTTAGTTTAACTCAATTTCTCTTTGATTCAAACTTAATTTGTGGAGGTGTAAAAAATAATTACATTAACTCAATTAAATATCACGTTGCTGTTTTAGTTATTCATTTATTTATATATACTTGTAGCAATAGGTGTAGTAATTTAAATGAAAAAAAAAAGGATTAGATGAAGAAATATCTCGTTAAATTAAGATAAAGAAAAGAATTTGGATTGTAATTAAATTAAGATTTTTATCAACTTAGAAATAATAGAAGAAGAAGATAAGGAAAAAAATTATATCCATTTAGTAGACTTAGAGTTTTAGTTTAACTCAATTTCTCTTGGATTCAACTTTTCAATTAAATTTCATGTTTTTATTTTTATTTTTTACATGTAGCAATAGGTGTAGTAATTTAAATGAAAAAAAAAATGGATTAGATGAAGATGAAGATTTTGGATTTTTTAAAATCTAAAAATCTAACAAAATTTCTTCGGTTTGGTGTTGCCACTTGGTACAATTACAGCGTCTAAGCCCAACTTTTATTATATATAATATGATATGATATGATATGATATATATATATATATATATATAAAAGAGGAGCCCCCCTATGTACAATCTTCCAAACTCCCTCATTACTCTCTCCGGTCACAACTCTCTCCTCTTGATGTCTCTTAGCATACCCAAACCATTCCTCACTTACACAAACCTATGGCTTTTCAGCTCTTCCTATTCTGCAAATCAGTCTCCACTCTTATGGTATTTGAAATACATTTCAATTCTCTGTTTATTAGCACCTCAGAAATTTTTACTGAAAAATTTCCTGCCAAATATCTTTGTATTTTCTATTTGTCTTTTAACGTTGTGAATGATTCCAAGAAGAAAGAGCTAACGCAGAAGATTGACGGTCAACCTGTTAAGGTAAAGAAAGAAGCTTTGTTTGGGTATTTTTAATGCTATATGGTTAAATTCCTACTTGGCAGCTCTAATGTGTCAATGGCTATATGGGAAAAATCATTTTCAATAGCTCTATTTTGTCCAGGACCTTTTTTATATGCCATACCAATTATGAAAAGACAAATGACCAAGAGCAATCTTTGAAATTCCTAGAGCCACAGATGTTTGTCACTTGCATGAGTTACCTTATGGTTAATAAACTTGCTATATTTGACATGAACCTTAATCATATTATGATGAATATTTGGGTAATTCACAAATACAAGTTGCTCTTGAAATTTCGTCCTTCTCAAAATTTTCGGGATTCATAGGCGTAACCTTGGTTGGATTGTGGTTTTCGAAGAGCTTTTCTACACAACAAATTTCCAGGTTTTGAGATGATTTATTTTTTAAGACGTCATGAGCAATTTTTAATTTATTATTAATAATTATGACAATTTGACAGTAAATTTTTAAAAAAAATATAACTTGTGTTATAAAAAAAGTAACACAAATATATACAAAACAAATAAAATTTCATGACAAATTGACAGTAAACTAAAAGTACTACAAACATATTATATATACAAAACAATATATATATATATATATATAACTTTTGAACTTTTGATTTTGTGAGAATATGAATGTGAGATGGAGAAGTGAATGATGTTTTGAACTTTTGATTTTGTATTTAACCAAAACGGAGTTATTTTAACATGAAATTCAAATGCACTAACACTAAGCTGACTACTTACTTCATATAATATTAAATTATTATATATATTTAACATAAAATAAATAATATATATGGGCGAGGTATGGAGCCTTTTTTTGCGGTTTTTTTATTTATCATAATACCACACTCTACACCACACAATGTAGTGTGGTTCATTATCACTTGCGGTGTGATGCGGTTACTTTATTTTGTGGGTGGTTTTGGTCGGTTTGGGTGTGGTTGTGCGGTTTAGTGAACAACCATGCTTCCTAAATTATTAGTGGGCAATGCATTCTTATAGTTTAGGGGTAAAATGTAATTTTCATTTTTTCAACAAATCATTAAAAGAAAATTTTAAAAAATAGGATGGAATTTTTCCGCAACAATATAAAAGTTCAAGACTCTTAGTATTATTATTTTTTTAATGATTTGGTGCCAAAAAAATAGAAAAAAAAAAAAAATAGACGGAGAATAAGCGGGAATATCCTTGCTACAATACCATAGTTGTACCCCAACTCCACGAGAGCACTAGAGGGCAGGGGTCGGAGGACATGGGTTTTTTTCTCAAGCGCCCCTATTTTTGGATTCGACCTTAGGACCTTCATCCCCAAACCACATGGAAATGGGTCCCTTGACCACTAGACCACTGTCCTTTGTCGTTCAACAGCAAAAGTCTAGCTAAAATATGTACAATTTTTACATTAATAACTAGCTTCTCCATATATATGCATGAGAATTCTATATGTTGTAATCTAAACAAATATCTTTAAACTTGTTTAATTTCACATCTGACAACGGAATGAAACCCCTTTGTTAATGTAAGTAGCAACTAGAAATTTAAAGAACAATGATATGTCAAGGAGTTGATATCCTATCATCAATAAATGCAGGTTTTTCAACTGAGCATGAATAATGGTCGAGGAGCTACCAATTTCATCTTGTGGACCACATTTGGTTGAAGTCCAGCAACATAGTTATTATCTTCCATAAAGTTATGATTAGATGGGTACAATTGTACAAAATGTCATAAAAGACCAATTCTTCCAAGGAGAGTCAAATTGGTCAATAACAATGGGTTAATAATCAGGTTGGAGTCGTACAGTAGTTTCAAAACTAGAAAGTGGCAATATATCCTACAGTCTCAAAATGAAAATGGCATAAAATTTGGGCAATGTGGATGATGGGTTGCAGTTGTGCTGACAGTTATGTCAAGCATGGCATGAAAAAGTGAGTGAGCTCACCTCTCTTAGCCCCAAAGTTTGTGAGTTCAACACAACTTCAAGTATGTCAGCAAAAATTAATTTTGGTTGAGTCAAGATTGCAGCTAAACCTTAGTGACCTCCAGTGCTATTTAAAAAGAAGTCAAAAATGGGAAAGAAAATGTTTTATTACTACAGCTATATTGATAAGAGGGTCATTCATAAATGACTCCAAAAAGTAGTAAGCTGTGACACTGATCAAGTGTAAATGGATTCTTTCAGCTTTGATGCAGTCCACATGACTAATTTTCAAATCACAATCTTTTTTTAGCTGACAGAAGCTTTTGCCCTTTTCAATTATTATATCTTAGCAGGAGATATAGCAGCATGGAGATTAGAGAAACAATATTCATACATATCAAAATAGTTTAGTTGATTGGAAGAGGAGCACCATTCCATTCCTTGAGGCAATCCAACATTGGATCAATGAGCTTTCCCTGAGACATAGCTGTGAACACCTTGTCAAAATCCTCACCAGAAGACCTGGTCTTTTCCCCAGTCAGCAATTCAGTCCCTAACTCTTCCCTCACAAACCTGTACAACGGATATGATCTGCATTACTTAATCCTGTTTGCAATTGCTGGATTTCCACTCTCAAACGCAACTCTTGCACGCAACTCAATCACCAGTTGCTAGAACTCTCCTAGCCACATGGCTTACAGTATTCTTGACAGCGGTCTTCAAATTTTCTCCAAATGCCTCAAATCAATAGCTTGGCATAGTGCTATCAAAAATGTGGAAGACATGAGCTTCAAAATATCAACAGCTTCTTCTGTTTTCCTTGAAGAGATCAATCCCAATGAGTTCACATCTTGATTGTGCTGCTCAGCACTTTGAACATGGCTAGTAACTGGATTTGCCAGATATTGAAGTTCAGAACAATAGGCCGCCATGGCAATTTCAGCCCCCTTGAAACTATAATCCAAACTTGGATCCCTACTAGCATAAAGATTTGATGGTAACCCATTGTTGTAATAATCATTGACAAGCTCAGAAAATTGTGCGAACATGAGTTTTCCTATGGCTGCAATAGCCAAACGTGTGTTGTCCATTGAGACACCAATTGGGGTCCCTTGGAAGTTACCACCATGCAAGGCCTTGTTCCTAGAAACATCAATCAAAGGGTTATCATTTACCGAGTTAATCTCCCTTTCAATCGATTTGGTTGAGTATCTGATAACTTCAATCTGTGGGCCAAGCCATTGAGGAGAAGTTCTGAGAGCATAGCGATCTTGTTTTGGCTTCTGCAGGGGATCTATTTCATGTAGCCTCTCAGCTTATTTCACATAAGCACTTCCATCTAAAATGTGCTCCATAATAGCTGCAGCTTCAATTTGGCCAGGATGGTGCTTCAATTTGTGTGTCAAATGGTCGGTAAATTCAGGCTTTCCCTGCATTACTTTTTGCAAAAATTGCTGATAAGATTTCTGACATAAGAGTTAGAAGGTTGGCCTCGAAAAGAACCATAGAAGCCAAGCCAGAACCAACAGCTGTGCCATTCACAAGAGCAAGGCCTTCTTTGGCTANTGGGTTTTCAATCATAACATAGATCGGCCAAGAAAGAAGAGAGAGAGCTTGGGTTTGAGATGAGAGAAGCGAGAGAGGGATCCAATCTTCGTGCTTGGAATTTCAGCCATGAGAGAAGATGGATTGGATCTTCGTGCTTGGATTTTCAGCCATGAGAGAAGAGAGAGTTTGGCTGCGTTTGCTGGGCAAGGTTTGCTGGGAAACAAAAATATTGATTTTTTAAATTTGTGGGCAAGCTTTGCTGGGAAGAACATGCTTAAGAGAAGAACACATGTTTTTATTCTGGGCAAGGTTTGAATTTTGATTTTTAATTCTGTTTTTATTTTTTTTATTTAGTTATAATTAATAAATTAATTTTTTAAATTTATATGCTGACGTGTAAGTGCTACAGTAAATTTTTATTATTATTTTATTGATTCCGTCAGTTTTCCCGTTAATTGGTGACGGAATGGGGCCTGAAGGACTAAAATAAAAGGCGTAAATTGGTTTTTGGGACTAAAAGTGGAAAAAATAAAATGTAGGGACTAAAATGGAAAAAAGTCAAAACGTAGGGACTAAAAGTGTATTTACGCCAACAATATAAGACGCAATATATATGTATACATGTACCAAAGACATACACTCGTAGAAAATAACATTTATAGATTTACCTAAAGGCTCTATTTATTATTATCATTGAATTTATTGCTCTTTACTCATGAATTCGAATGCAACTTTGTGAAGAAAAAAAATGGAAAAGAAAAGAAAAGAAAAGAAACACATACCTTTGTAGCTAGAGGAAATTACATATAGAACACTATTTATGTAATTACATATTTTTTCCTAATGAAATTATATTTCTAGTAGTAGTGTTATATATTTGTGGTAGTAGTTACATAATTATCTCTAAAAAAAATTTCATATCCACAATTAAGCTTTTGTATTTATCTAAGAAATTAATAAAACGATACGGAAAAAGTTGATAAGAATAACTATATAATTTTTTTGAGAAAGTTGATAAAAATAATTAGGTTGTGTTGTTTCTATCTAAAAAATTACTGCAATTTTTTAGTTGACAGAGTTTAACTTAATCTCAAACTTATGCCTTCCTCATATTGTAAGTTTAATATTTTTTAAATTTTTTATGTAGTTTTTTTAGGGGTTTCTTTTAATGTAGTTTAGGTCCTTTAGGATAGTTATAAAGCTATCCCATAAAAATGAACTATATTTATACACGTGAAAAGAGGGGGAAAATTTTGATATCTATAATTTGGATTGTAATCAAATTAAGATTTTTATCAACTTAGAATTTATAGGAGAAGAAAAATTATATATCTATTTTTTAAATCTAAAAATCTAAAAAAAAAAATCTGCAATATAGTGAAACCATTTGGCGCAACCATGGTGTCTAAGCTCAACTTTTATGCACAGCTTAATAAAAAAATATATGTATATATATATATATTTTGATAATATAATCAAATCTAATAAAAAATAATAGTAAAAATATTTTTAAAAATTATGATAAGTTTTAAATTTCTAAAAGCTCTTAGTAGTAAAATTGTAATTATATATATATATATATATAGCACTTGAAAATATTTCCATTATACTTGCTAACATGCATGCATAGTAGCAGAAGTGCTAATCATATATAAATTTCTTGAATAAATGGCCAAAACAAAATTCCATAAATTACAAAAATGTAAGTATTTAGATTGCCATGTAAATGTTTACCTATAAATTACCAGTCATAGCCATTTTTCCATAAGTGAAGACATAATCTGTCTAGTCAATTAAGAACACCAAATCAAAAAATTATATCAATAATCAAGTTGAATTGCATTATCTAAATTAAAAAAAAA
>NW_027069820.1:597238-614183 GCF_002906115.3 Quercus suber
GGGTACAAGAAGGATTCTATTGAAAGACCATTGGTGAATATATATAAGTTTTGAAATTTTGATAATAGACTTTTAGTTGGAGTAGGATTTAAAATTTTGAAACTTAGAGGTATGTTGTATGTTTTATTAAAACACTTATTGTTAATTTGTTTAAAGAAATTGATAAGAACAAATAAGTTATTGTCTCTATCAACTGAAACTTAGATGCATGTTGTATGTTTTATTAAAATACTTATTGTTATTTTATCTAAAATACATGTTGCATGTTTTGTTAAAATTCTTATTGTTACTTTATTTAAAACAAATTATAATAACTAAGTTGTTGTCTCTATGATGTAGCAATATTCTTGTAAAATTTTACTAAAGTATTCTAGATGAGCTGCGTACTTGAAGATGCTCAAAAAAAGTGTAATCTATGCATGCAGATTGCAGACCTTGATTGATCCTCGATCGAGTCTTTGGTATATATATGCTTCTGCTCTTTATTTTTATTGGATACAATCTATAAATCCCTCTGTTCTTTATTTGACATCATTATTATCTCAAAATTAATTTGCATTTGTTACTTTCTAAAGGTTTTGTCAAGCAAGTGGAGAAAACCAGTTGTTTTCTACAAGGAAAATGAAAGGAAGCTACAACCACTTTGGATGAAATTGCTTGAACCTTAGTGGACGTAGTTGTTGCAACAGCATCATTGTGTTAATATTTAGATTCTCTATTTTCACTTGCTTCCTATATTTTATATTAACCCTAAATTAATCAATTAAGGCATCGTCATAATGAGCTCAATAATAATATATAGCAACAAAAGAACAATGAGCTCCAACATCGTTTTCAAGTTTCAACTAATAAGATCTAACTTTGCCTTTGTAATCATAAACAAACATCGATCAATATTGGCATTAATCAAGCACTGTCAATTTCATTATACTAAAACTAGCAATATTTCCTATTTTTCTTCTCACATATATATATATATATAAAATACCCTATTATGGGGTCTTCAAGTTTTGATTTGCTAGAGCAAACTTTGGATAATTAATAAGACAAAAATAATGAATATAATAACTACATGCACGAATAATAAAACGAAGTTATTAACCAAATAACCCAAAAAATAAAAAAGGAAAAAAAGGAAAGAATAACAGTACTCTTAATGTGAACATTGTACATCAACTCAGTTGATCCCTTTTGAGTTCACATTCACAAATGTATAAAGTAAATTATTCCTGTGTTATAGTGATGCATCTTATCCCATATGTTTGGGTGCACTGTATATGTAAAGAGATAGCATAGAAAAAAAAAAGATTTTATGCTTGGGCATGAAGCATGATTGATATGATTGTACTTATTAGAGACATTTCTTTGGACACTTTTTAGTGGAGACTGCTAAGGATAAAATTTATACTTTGGAAAAATTTTACCATGTATGCAAAAAGAGAGGACATGACAAGATACTTAGTTGTGCTGGTAAATTTATTTAATAATGCTAAATATTCATTATTAATTAAGATAATATGTTTTAATATGATAAACCACCCACCCACTTGTTGTAAATTTATAAATTAGGAAAAATGTTTTTACTCTTTACGCACCTTGGTTTGCAAGAATTTTTATGCAACCCACTATGCAGTGCGGTTAAAAAAAAACTATTCACATTTATTTATAGTCACATATAACATTTTTAATGAGCCATGTAACTTACTTTTTTTTTGAGAAAGTAACTTACTTAAATAATATATGTAGATGGTTTTTTTAACCACCTTGTAGTGGGTTGTATACAATATTTTACAATCTAGGTTGCATAAAAGCCTTGTTCTTTAAATTATAAAAAGTGTTCACAATATTTTCATAACAAATTATAGATGATAAATTTAATCGTAATTATTATTTTAGAGAAATGTTATTTCTATAACATTTTCATAACACTTTCACAATAAATTTCAATTGACAAGTTATTACTAGTAGGCAAAAAAATAATTTTAGTGATGAGTTTAAATTAAAACTAATAACTACTTATCACTTAAAATTTGTTATGAAAATATTCTATACGTAACACTTCTCATTATTAATAAATAATATATTTTTTTTTATACAAGATAGAATTTTATTATAAGATAATTAAGTGTATATGTGTGTGAAACTCCCTCCTGAAGACTTAAAATCCGACCTTTGCCTTTTATACTTTACAAGTACTTATATTTATGGAATGACCACCGTACCAAAGACGGATGGTGAATAATATTTTTAAATTTTAATCGAAAGGTAAATGGAGATAAGATAGAAGTTAACCAATTAGAGATGCTGACTTGACAATGAAGTAGCACCAACTAAATGCATAAAAAGGAAGACAAGGAAATATGCACTGAAAAACAAGTGGAAAAAAGTCTGGAAACACAATACATATTTGAGAACGGCCGGGGAGGTCAAAGACAAGTCACAATAAATGTTTTCATATTGTTCTATAAATATAAATAATAAATATAGACCAGAATGGAGTCTTTTGGCTGAATATTGTTGAATTTGAAATTTATTTGCGTTATGGGCACTGAAAAGTTTTCATATTGTTCTATAAATATAAATAATAAATATAGACCAGGGATGGAGTCTTTTGGCTGAATATTGCTAAATTCGGAATTCATTTGCGTTATAGGTACTATTCCAACTTATTTGGAAAAATGAGGAGAGAGAGGGAATTTCGGCAACACCCAACAAAAGTATGAGAGAGAAAGAGGAAAAGTGGAGAGAGAAAATGTTGAATTTCGGCAATGGTATTATTGAAATTCTTGTTGCCCAAAATGTTGACCGGGAAGCAATTGTGACAATGGCATTGCCGAAATAGGGGGGAATTTGTGCCTATTGTGGCAATGCCATTGACGAAAATGGGAAGGAAAAAAAACTGGTTGCCCAAATCTGGGAGAAATTATATATATATATATATATATATATATAATGTGCTACGCACATAATATTTTACAATATTTTTACAACAAATCACAGATAATTAGTTAAATATTTTTACAACAAATCACAGATAATTAGTTATTATTAATTCAAATTTAAATTTAACACTGAGATTACTTTTTGAATCCAACAATAATAATCAGTAACAACCTGCCACTTAAAATTTATTGTAAAATTGTATGCAATTATCATTTCTAAAAAAAAAAAAAAAAGTGTAATGGCTTTGTGGCAATGCCATTGCCAAAAATGTGGAAAAAAAAAAGGTGCCACAATTTTTTTTCCCACATTTTCGGCAATGGCATTGCCACAAAGCCATTATACTTTTTTTTTTTTTTTTAAGAAATGATAATTGCACACTATTTTTACAACAAATTTTAAAGAAAAAAAAGGTGCCACAATTTTTTTTTCCCACATTGTCGGCAATGGCATTGCCACAAAGCTATTATACTTTTTTTTTTTTTTTAAGAAATGATAATTGCATACAATTTTTACAACAAATTCTAAGTAGCAGGTTGTTACTAATTATTATTGTTGGATTAGAAAAGTAATCTCAATGTTAAATTTAAATTTGAACTAATAATAACTAATTACCTGTGATTTGTTGTGAAAATATTGTAAAAATATTGTGTGTGTAGCACATATATATATTTTTAATTTCTCCCAGATTTCGGCAACCACCTTTTTTTTTTTCTTTTTTCCTCCCATTTTCGGCAATGGCATTGCCACAATAGGCTCAAATTTTCCCCCCTATTTCGGCAATGCCATTGCCATAATTGCTTCTCGGTCAGCGTTTTGGGCAACAAGAATTTCAGTAATACCATTGCTAAAATTCAACATTTTCTCTCTCCTACTTTTTCTCTTTCTCTCTCATACTTTTGTTGGAATTTCGACAACGGTGTTGCCGAAATTTCCTCTCTCTCCTCATTTTCCCAAATAAGTTGAAACAGTGCCCATAACGCAAATAAATTTCAAATTCAGTAATATTCAGCCAAAAGACTTTCAGAGATGTGCCACCATAATAATAACAATTAATAAATCTGGATAAAAAAATACCTTTTTAAAAAAAAAAAAAATGCTTGATGGAATTTGGTAGAGAAAGTTAGGTAACTTCGTCTCATGAGTCATAACACCTACTGACCTTTTACTTTTAACAACAAACGCAGCTATACATTTCTGAAACACTAGACTGATTAAAGTCTTTATATTTTTTATTCTCAGTAAAAAAAAAAAAAGTCTTTTTTTTAAATTATATATATTCATGACTAACCAGTTAAGGAATGCAATTCATGAACCATTCCTGTGGAGAAATTAATTAACAATTATGAAACAAAACTCTCACAATAGGGTTTTTTTTTTTTTTTTTTTAAGGCTGTTTGTTGAACAAAGTTTGTCGTCTCGTGCAACAAAGACTCCGAGTGTCCTAACCTTTTTTTTTTTTTTTGGGTAGGTGACAGAATAACAAATTCTCCATCTAACTAGTTCATATTTTTGACAATTACAACCAATGTGGTTTTTTTTTTTTTTTAACTAAGTAAACATTCCATTAAAAAATTAGAATTAACCAATATAAGAAATGGAGCCTAGAGGGCTAATGAATGAGCTAACTCATTGGAGTGTTTAGGCTCATGTGAATCATGTCCAAAGAATCAAACCAACATGAGAAGGAAGTAGCCAAGTAGCCTTCATATATGCTACACAGTCCACAAAAAATAGACCATACATGTCTAAGGAAAATAATCCTTGAATGCACAAAGGTGTGCCTTGAATCTATAAGTAGAATTTCTAGCTAGAACCACTAAAAAGAAAAAGAGAACTTTTTTGAAAGTTTATTGGTCAAAAGGCTACATGCCTACAACCACTATGTATATAATAAAAAGAAATAAGAGCCGCTAGAGCTTTAAAGTTAACTCCACCATTGAGTTACTAAATCCTATCCATTCGTTACTATATTCCTATCCATTCGTTTTAAACTGATTATCTTAAATTTTATGATATAAACATTTAAAAAAATAATAATAAGAGTTGACAATCACTGTTTTGATATTTATTTAAATTATTAATGACGGGACAAAATCTAATTTATTAATTTCAAAATTTACGGGTTACTTTAGAATATCTAAGCTAGTGTTACCCTAAGAGGTCTAGAGAATCTTAAGCTTAATAAGGAATTCCAAGAGCAACAAGAAGACCCTTGTGAAACGCCAAAAAAAAAAAAAAAAAAAAACTCTAATTTGTGTTAAGAATAAACTAAAATCACTAAAAATTGAAAAAAAGGCAAATTGAAAAAAGAATTACAAAACCAAATTCTATGTACTATTGGAAATAATGACCTAAACTGATGGAACCTTATTCCAAAATGAGATAGGTGTGGACATGGATTGATATGACTATTTACTTCATTAGGTGCTTATAGGGTGAGGGGAGCATGGAAAAACTATATGAAAAAGAATTATTTTAATATGATATATATTACAAAATAAGAATTGAGATGTATAGAGTATTATAAAAGTTTATAGATTGCTCTGCTGGGTAGGTGTGGTCATGGGTTGATATGGTTGGAAAGTAGTACAATGTTGATCTAAACGTGGATGGATGATTGTTGTGATGGTTAAAATGGGGTAGGTGTAGACATGGATTGATACGGTCGTTTACTTCATCAAGTAGTTAGGGAGGGGAGCATGGAAAAATTGTATGAAACACTAATTTTCATATAATAGATTACAAAATTAAAAAAAAAAAAAAAAAAAAAAGAAAAAAAAGAAATATAAAGTGTATTATAAAAGTTTATAGTTAAAATAGGGTAAGAAAAATTGATATTTTGTTAAAAAATGGAATGTAAATGCTTGACTTGTTCCTTAGGTATTTAAGACAAAAAGAAGAAAGAGGGGACCATGATTCATGTAAGGGGTCCACGGTTGAGGTGGACCAGAATCGATTCTCCACCGTATCTCCCACCAACCAAAAACCTTACGTTACCAACCAATAGATCTTTATGTTATGCTAGCTTACCTACATACCAAAAGGTCCCACATACCATGATCATGTTGAAATTGAACCGTTGATTCTATGGAAAGAAATTGGTGGGAAAATGTGGCTGACTTGATCATGAATTAATAATATATTTTGAAATTTTCTTTTTCTTTTCTCTGTTTCCCTTTGCGTCTCAAAATGATAATAGTACATTTACAATATTGGCTGCGATATAAAATTCAAGAGAAGTTGACAATGATGGCCCCCTTGCTTTCAAGAAAAGCAATTAATTGAATATAAGAAGCTTTAAGCTCTCTTTAACAATGACATAGTTTGTGTGGAAATTTTGATGATATAGAAAAAGTAGTAATAAGGAAATGGGGTTACAACTTACATGGGAATTTGAAAAGTACGTATCTGCTTCAGCTTCACCAACCATGAAAAGAAGATGGGGAATAGTCATAAACTATCGCAAATCATGGAGAATTTTGGTCAGTCAACATTATACATATATGCTCTGATGATCACAGGTTCACCAAAAGGATAAAGTTTATTATGTAAATTAACAACTTCGGTTTGTTGTTCATGAACTTTCCAAGTTAGCATATCACTTCCCCACACCACCCCCCCCCCCCCAAAAAAAAATTATATTAGAAATGGGAATGTCTCAATTGTGAAACTCATGGTCTGGTTGTTAGAATAGGATCTCTTTATTTTCATTGAAAATGGAAAATGTGTTTAATGTTTAAGATTTTATGTTATAGATTTGATGGTGTATACACGTCATTTAAAATTTTAAATAAATTGACACTGAAAATACTTTTAAATTTATGATATTTAATTTAAAATATGAAATTGATTCATTTGAATTGAATACCTAATAGTTTGACTCATTTATTAAGGAATGTGATACATTAAGCTAGTGAAGAATTTCTTTTAAGTAAGTTTTATATTACAACAAATTTCACAATTTGTTGAGGTGTCCAATTGTGATTAGTGTTATATCTCTTTCGTATATAACTATCTTCAGCATTCATTTTATTGTAAACTAATCATAACATATCACTTCAATAATTGTAAAATGTATTGTCACTTCAACAATCTTCAAACTTCAAAAAGTACTTTCGCAAAGTGGCTTGAGGGGATCAAAAACAGGATAACAATATCATTGGTCCAATCAATGTTGTAAAAACGGGATCGAACTGGCCGATCTAACCAGTTGAACGAGAACCGAAGGCCAGTCTGATTTGGAAAAATTGCCTAAAACCGAGTAAAAATTGGGAACGGAGGCAAATCCGGTTTTACCTCCCGGTCCAATTTTTAAAACCATGGGTCCAATTGGTAAAACGGTTTAATTTAAATTGGCACTAAGAAGGTATTATATTTAGTGAAAAAAAATTATTATTATAATTTTAATATATGGTTAAATTATTGATGACATGATTTTAATCTATTTTTTGAAAAGAACATTTCAAATTGAATAGATTAACAATTCCATGACAAAATTACCTTAAAAAATCTAGAGTATCTTAGTTCATATTAACGCCAAAGAGGGAGTAGGGACAAAAAGAAGGCTGAGACGAAAGGCAAAATTGCTATAATCAATCAAGATATATAGTTGATGTATGCAGTCATATTTATGCATTATGCATAACATTCCACATGGTACGTACTGGAAACTATTCATGCAGTTCTTGTTTGTTTGTTATTTTTGGGTCTGGGATTGGGGAGGTGCAACTCTGTGACCATTATTGATTTTCATCTAAGCCAAGCACTGCAGATCAATTTACCATTTACCATTAGTATCTTTCTATTGACACTTGACAGTTTTGAAATATTTTGAGAAAAGTATTGTAACTCTAAACTTATTGAATAAAATCCCTCGCTAAGGTTTGAATTACACCCTCTAGGGATGGAAGGACCACATTATCGTGTTCATAGAATCTTTTTAAACATTGTGGTGTTTGCAAAGTTTGTTGATGAAATTGACAAAATCCAAATTTCATGGTATCAAAATGACATTGAACAAATTACCCAATAATTCCTACAACTTCTTCCAAATTCCTTCAACTACTAACACTCTGTCTGTTTCAATGATAATATTTTCTAGAAAATGAGTTATTTTTTAAAAAGCATTTTTTATAAAACTGTTAAATTTTCTTATGTTTGGTAGCAACTTTAAATGAGTTGAAAAACAATCTCCTAACTTCCCTTATTTAACTTGATGTTAGATAGAGTTTTTTTTTTTTTTTTTAAATAGTGGAAAACAATTTTTAAAATAAGCCATACTTTTTCTGTTAACCAAAAATATTTTTCCTTTAACTCATTTTTTCTAATGCTATCAAATATTGGAAAACACAAAAATTTATCATTATACAAAGTTTTCCATCTAAACAAAGAGGTTAAAGAGTTTTACTTTTTCACTTGTGTATAATTAAAAGTTTTTCTCTTTAGTTTAACCTTTTAACATATGGAAAGAATTTGATTATCATATTTTTAAAAGGCAGTACAATTCAAACTTTAGGCCAAATTTATTTTCCATCCTACTTTATCTCTCTCCCATGATTCGAGGAGACGTGAAGCTTATCAGTTATCACTTTCCTATACTACATCTAGGGGTGGAGCTAGGAATTTTTGTTTGGGGGAGCCAAGTTCGCAACTCTAATATATTTATCAAGACAACCCACGTACACATATACATACGCTTTTTATTATATACACACTTTTTTATTTGATAAGTTATATATATACACACACCAAACAACAACTAAAAGAGCTTAGTAATTTTAATCAAAATTATGTTCAATGGCAATCTTACATAAAATAAAATTCATTTTTACTATTTTTATAGTGAAATTCTTACAAAATTTCATTTTCAATACAAATTATCAAATTTTATACTAAAGTAAGTAAAAAATCTTTCAATTGAACAATAAAATTTTTAAAAATATGAATGATCCAAAATTTAGAGGAATAAGTTAGGCTTCAAACATATTTGAAGTTATCTTACTCTAACCTATTATGTATTAACTAAAAAGATATTTCATGTATTGTTTTAGTGACATTATTTTTTTAATGAGTAAATGATTTGTTAATTGCCACATAACTAGTTGAAAAATATATAGATTCAAATATGTTTAGTGCTAAACTTTATTAAATATTTAACAAATATAAGAGCATAATTTACAATAAAAAATAGAATTATAAAAAATAATGTTATATGTCTATAATTATTAGACTAATTTTTTTTTTAAGTATCATTAGACTAAATCAAATATTTGGAGAGACCCAATCTTATTTTTTTGAATAAATTTTGAAAATATTAAAATAATTATATATATATATATTTAAAAAAATTTCAAAATTGGGGGGCCATGGCCCACCCTTACCCATAGTTATGCCCCTTACTACGTCTAATCACAGTACAGTGTACAGTTTTTTTTTTATTGCATCAAGTACAGTGTACAGTTACCACTGCATGCATTCCAAACCCAAATGATTGTATTTCCACGTTTTTTATAATAAGATTCGAAGTCGGTAACATCCTACCAACCTCATTGACGAGGTTTTTTTATTTTTTGAGTTAGGATCATAATTTTTCATTAGGCTGTTTGTTTCTTGTAAAACGTTTTTCGAAAAATATATATTTTTTGGAAATACTATTTTCCAGAAAAGGAAAATATTTTTAAGTATTTGGTTGAATTATGAAAATTGTTGTGGAAAATATTTTCATATGTTTGGATGTATTCTAAAAATGCTATTTTTCGGAAAATTTTTCACATTTTCTCAACATCCAAACAAATTTTATTACAAAAAATTTCAACATCACACCCAATTCAACAACAAATTCCGGCAACAAAAACACAACACAACAACAACAACCACAATAAATTCCAGCAACAACAATCAGTTCATCCCAAAAAAAAACAACAACAACAACGACAACTCAACGCAAATTCCAGCAACAACAACGCAAATTCCGGCAACAACGCAAACCGAGTCGTCGACGAGATCGAGGAAGAGAGAGCGATGGGTCGCCGGCTCTGGTTCTGGGTTTGGGTTGAGCGATGGGTCGTCTGGGTCTGGGTCGGGTGTGGGTTCGACGTGACGGCGACGGTGTGTGGGTCAGGTGTGGGTTCGAAGGCGACGGTGACGGCGATCTGGAGCTCGATCGATGCGTGGAGGCAGAGCGATCGGAGTGATCTGGAGCTCGATCGGAGCGATCGGAGCTCGATCGATGCGTGGAGGCAGAGCGATCTGGAGCTCGATGCGTGGAGGCAGAGCGATCGGAGCTTCTTTCTCGCTGCGTTCTCTCTTCTTTCTCTTGCTCCCTTTCTCTATTGCGTTTTCCGGAAATCGTTTGAAGGTAAAATAAAAACGTAAAACGATTTCTGGGTCAAACCCACATTTTACACGGTCAACGGAAAATAATTTTCAGAAAATGCTATTTTCAAAGCCAACCAAACACCCGTAAATACTGAAAAGCATTTCCGGCAATGCTTTTCACCCGATTCAAACGCAGCCTTATAACCAAATTTTCTATGACACTTTTTATATAGTTCACACATCACAAAAGGTTATGTAGTTACCAATTCACAATATAATTAGTTAATATATGATACACAAATAATTTAATTGAAAAAATAGTGTGCGTTTAGGTAGAAATTATTTTTACCCATGTGTAAGTTTCTAGCATTTCAGTAATTTCATGCCCTTTTTTTTTTTTTTTTTTGAAATTGAGGAGCACATGAACACAAACCTGCTAGTGGGTTCCATGCAATGTGCACGGGACCCACCACCTCATTGACAACCAAAATTTACACTGGAATGGCATTGTTCAGTGGCTCCCATGCATTATTCACGAAACCCACAAACCTATTTTTTTAACAAATTTTTCATTAAAAACGAATCCCACGACACTATTCACACATTTAAAAATTATTTTACTTCAGTGTTTTTAGTTTTCAATTTTCAGCAAAATAATCTGTATCCAAACAGACTCATAATATATAAATTTTGTTCATAGGCTTACAATTTTGACAAGAAAGCGCCTGACCATTAAGATAGGAACATGTAATTTTATTTTATTTTTTTTAATAAAAGGAACATGAGGTAGTTTTGGTTGTGTACATGGGGGTAGGGGGGAGTTTATTTTTGTGTGATAAACATTGGGTAAGAATTTTGTATCTATTTACTATCTAGTGAAGAGTTTTTACACCGTAGGTTTTTGTTTTTAATTTTTGTCTATTTACAATTTTAACCTCATTTCTTACGTCTTAGGAATAAGAATAAATTAATTAAATTAGGGTATTTTTGGAAGTAAAAAAGGTAACAACTAAATTTCCCAATTCTCTTAATATATAGAGATGATAATGTCTTTGCAACTAACACACACTTGAACAAATTCCAAAATCAACTGATGAGAAACCTAATAGGTACTCCCCTATGTCTTCACTAATTAAGTAATTAACCTACTTTTTCTTTTATGGAAATTAAACCTTCCCACCTCTGCAAAATTGGTTCCTGGTTTAGAACAATCTTCGATATTAAATTTAGGGTATTATTTGTTACTCACATATTACCACACACGCATTTTTTTGAATTGAAATTGTGAATTGTACTTTCAACTCAGGATTTCAGTTCAAAAAAAAAGTGTGTAATAGCTAACAAACCTAATTGCTACGCCAAAAGCACCATTCAACAAAGATCTCATTCTTCCATTTTTTTCTTTTGTATGCGAATGCAATATTGACCAAACACTTGCTTGTTTCGCCATTTCCATCAACCTCTACCAAATCTCAAATACATACTTTCCTCAAATTAATTTGATAAATTTTATTATGCAAATTAGGTCCTGTTTCGTAATGATGTTTAAACAAAGGAAACTGTTATTTAAACACCATAATACATATTTTCACACTCTTTTTCACCCACATGTATTTTCACAAAACTTAAACAATGTTACTAGAAATTTCTTACCAAATAGCCCCTTAACAACTTTGGGTAGTTGCTAGTGAACTTTTCTAAGTTAGCATATCACTTCCCCCTTAATTATATTAGAAAAGGGAATGTCTCAAATTGTCAAAGTCATGGTCTGGTTGTTAGAATAGGATCTCTTTATTTTCATTGAAAATGGAAAATGAGGTTAATGTTTAAGATTTCATTATATAGCGATTTGTTTCAAAAAAAGATTTCATATTATAGATTTGATGGTGTACAGATGTCATTTATAATTTTAAATGAAGTAGTAGTGAATATGCTTTTAAATTTATAATATTTAATCTAAAACATGTAATTGATTCATTTCTAATGAATATCTAGTTATATGGCTCATTTATTAAGGATTGTGATACTTTAAGCTAGTGAGGATTTTCTTTTAGGTAAGTTTTATATTAGTGCAATATTACTTTCTAATGTGACTATCTTTGACATCAAATTTTCTTTACACTAATCAATGTAATCATAACATGTCACTTCAACAATCATGAAATGAATTGTGTTATTGGACATATTGTTTAGATTAATTCTTAACGGATATTATCTTTTGATTTTTTTTTTCTTCAATCTTTCAAAGTATTTTTTGAAACTAACAAAAGTGCTAGTATTTTTTAGAATAACTGAAAAGTTCTTTTACCTTAAAAATGCGATAACAATATCATTGGTTCAATTGGTGAAATAATTTAATGTACATTTGCACTAAAAAGGTATTAGATTTTGTGAAAAAAATTATTATTATAATTTTAATTTATGGTTAAATTATTGAGTACATGATTTTAATATATTTTTTAAAATGAACATTTCAAAATGAACGAATAGATAAACAATTTGATAACAAAATTACCTTCATAATTCTAGGGCATCTTAATTCATATTAACACCAAATAGGGAGTAGGGACAAAAAGAAGGTTGAGACAAGGACGAAACTGCTATTATGAATCAATATATTTAACGTATGCAGTCATATTTATGCGTTATGCATAACATTCCATTTGGTACCTACTGGAAAATTCATGCAATTCTTGTTTTTTTTTTTTTTTGGGTCTGGCCGGAACTGGGTTGGTAGGAGGATGCAACTCTTTCATAATTATTGGTTCTCATTTAAGTTCAACATTAGCATTTCAATTCATCATTTACCATTAATATCTTTCTATTGACAGTTTTGAGATACTTTGTGAAAATTACTGTGACTCTAAAACTTATTTGAAATAAAATCCATCAGTTTTGAGATATTTTGTGAAAATTACTGTGACTCTAAAACTTATTAAAATAAACCCAACCGCAAAGGCTTGGATTACACCCTCTAGGATGCAGAAACACTTTGTATTGTTCACAGCATCTTTTTAAACATTGTGGTGTTTGCAAAGTTTGTGGATGAAATTTACAAAATCCAACTTTTATTGTATCGAAATAGCATTGACAATTACCCAATAATTTAAAGAGTTTTACTTTTTTTTACTTGTATAATTAAGCTTTTCTCTTTACCTTTAACTGTTTATAACATACAGAAAGAATTTGATTATCCTATTTTTAAAAGGTAGCTCAATTTAAAGTTTTAAAATTTAGGCCAAATTTATTTTCCATCCTACTTTCTATCTTTCCTATGTCTTGAGGAGACGTGAGGCTATCAAGTTCCTATATTATGTCCAAGTATATTAAGTCTTATCAAGTTCTTTGTATTTATTTCATAAGTACAGTGAACATCAGTACATCCACTCCTGAATGCATTCCAAACCCAAATTATTCTATTTCCACGATTTTTTTGTACCAAGATTCCAAGTCGGTGAGTTCCAAGTCGGTAACATCACATGATAATGACTCCACAATTGACACTCGAGCAAATTCCAAATTCGACCGATGAGAAACCTGATTGGTACTTCCTTAGGTCTTCACTAATTAAGTGATTAAATGTTCAATTCAACAAAGATCTCATTCTTCCCTTCTTCTTCTGTATGTGAATGCAATATTGACCACACATTTGCTTGTTTCACCATTGCTATAACCTCTACCAAACCTCGAATACTAGCTTCCCTCAAATCAATTAGATAATCTCTAGATCATTCATTATTGGAGATGGACCAACAAGTCCTATTAACGTGGCTTTTGGACATTCTCTCATACATTTTCCAAGAAAAGCCGAGGTATTGAGCCACATGCTGCGTCTTCTATATATCTAGTTGCATCAGTGAGCAGTTTATCTCGATAAAACAACCAAACAAAACCAGAATTCTAAACATTTCTCAACATTTTCTATGTTGGGTGTAAACATACGAATGATGAAGTCGGAGATCCACATTGACTAATAATGCTATGAGTGAGTAGGTACTATCATATAGTTGGGTCCCTGGAGGATACCCTGGTGAAAGAAAGAAACTCATTGGGAAAGGGGGAGCTAGTAGGTAAAACTTGTTCATAGGCTATAAAAAGGTAGTAACTTACACGGAAAAGAAAGATTGTTAGGTATACACGTAAAAATGAAGTCTCAAACTTATAAGTTTAAAGAAAGAAACTCATTGGGAAAGGGGGAGTTAATAGGTAAAACTTGTTCATAGTCTATAGAGAGGTAATAACTTACACGAAAAGGGAAGATTGTTAGGTATACATGTGAAAATGAAGTCTCAAACTTATAAGTTTAAGCTTTTTCGTAAAATGTCATTCTTATATTTTATATTAACATCTCATTAATTGGAATCTCCCATTCTCCAATACAATTGTTGATGAGGCTTGGAGTTAAGGTACTAGCATTGATATCTAAACATATTAGAAGAAAAAGCATGTGTCGGTTTTTTATTTTTTAGGATATTTCATTAAGTTCTTCAATTAAATTCAAATACATAATTGTATTAAATTTAATTATCTTTGAAAAAGATAAAATTATTTGTATTTTATTGGCCTACTTAATCATGTATTTGAATTTAATTGGAAAATTTGAGGCGATGATGCCTAAGTAGCTTTTCCTAATTTTTGTCATTTTTCTTGTACCAATCTATCACAACGAGAGCCATGCAATACAATGGAAACAATATTTGATTTTGTTGATATTTGAATTTTTTGATATATTGATGATTTTGCACAAGCACATTACAAATTTATAATAGTTGTATAACACAAATACAACAAAATAGTACTCTTCTAAGTACTACCACCTCCCAAATTTTCACAAGCACATAAGAAATACGAATCTAGACCTGTGGTGGATTATCATGGGCCGGAGATTGGGCTTGAAATGGAGGAGCTGGAGGCCCATAATACTGAGGAACTGCTTCGCTTCGACCACGGGCCCTACCAAGAAGGTAAAATGCAAGTGCTATGATCAAAATTAACAGTATCACTGGCAATGATATCACAATTATGTAACCCATTTTCAGGCCCACTCCTTTCTACACTTCTGCATTTTCATGAAAGATACAAATTGGTCAGTCAACAGTTTCCAATTATATCAACATAAATATGGGAAAAAAAAAATATATATATATATATTCAACATAAACATGAAATCAAAAAAGAAATCATCGCTTGTCACTTCATAATTGGGTTATATTTGCATAATTAAATTTTTTTTTTTTTACAGAGGCAGTAGGCTTTTGGGTATATTTATGTAAGAGCATTGGTAGCAACTTCCCTAAAATTTCTTCCTATTTTAAAATAAGAGCTTAATTTTCTTGTTTTAGCTAATCACTTTGTTCTTTTCACCACCAAATTTCTTATTCTAAACCTTATTTTATTTAAATATTATTCTTTATTATTTTTCATACTTTTCAAAACACTCACTTTACTTTATCACAGTTACCAAAACACAAAAACAATAAACAACAGTTTAGAAATAAACAGTGTTCCCTAAATATAGAAAGCCACTATTCATATTACCCATTTTGGAGTGAAATAGCCTAAGCTCATGCAAAATGTTTTTTTTTGGTTATTCACCCCTTAACAATAGCCTATTTTAGATAATATGCTACAATGTGCTAATTACATGAGTAGCTATAGTGCAACTTTGACCATGTTTGTTGCATATCCAGATTGACAAGATTGTATTTAGTCTTCCTCCAACATTTCTTTCTTCTAATCTTATGCCAAAATCATCAAGATCTATGAGTTATATACAATTCCTACATGAAGGTAATATTCATTATTAAAAAACAGCAAAAAAAAAAAAGAAAAAAAAAAGAAAAAGAGACAAAACCTTTCATGAATAGTACATATGATGGAAGAACTTATCTGTGGGCTTATTTTTCTAGGTGTTTTCAACTACGCACACTCATTTCAGCTAGCAGCCAGTGTTATACACTCCAAGTCTATATAATTCAAAAACCAAAAATTAAACATTAATAAAATAAAAGTTCCAATCCAAGCAGCTCTCGAAGATAATCAAAGCATAAAAAAAAAAGTCAAAATAGAAATTTAGCTCTAAATTATGTATAGTAATATAAATAGACACTGAATTTAATTGGTACTAACCTTTTGGTAACCCAGAGCTAAGCAATAAAACGCAGGCTTTCAAAGTTCAAATCAAACCAAGGTTTTCTTGATAGAGGTGCTCTCGTGCTCTAGCGCGTGGTACAAGTTGGAGTCTTGCAGCTTCTTGCAAGAAGTGGAGTGCCCTCCCCTGTGTGAGGCAGTGGTAGTTTGTTGCCTAAGTGTCCACTGTGTGGGTTTCCTAAAAGTCCCTCACAGGTAGACGTTTAACGAGCTTGCCATCCATGGCAGAGGAGTTAGAGGAGCTGTGGAAGAAACTAACTTTTACGGAGGAAGAAGACATGGGAATACAGCTGGATAGCAGAAGCACAAGTGCTGCAAGGAAGGTGGGGAGTATTGTGGCTGTGATGAAAATTCTATCTCAAAAGGAGCATTATTGTGGATGCGTTGAGAAAGAATTTAAGAATGTTGTGGAAAACTAATAAAGGGGGTTCAGATTTCTGAAATAGAGGAAGAACTGTTCTTGGTGGAGTTTGGGATGAGAAGGATAAGAAGAAAGTGCTGGATATGTGCCCTTGGAGTTATGAGAAGCAACTAT